>NC_143027.1:7805000-8012500 GCF_057628025.1 Oncorhynchus mykiss
TCTAGTAGTGGTAGTAGTAGAAGTAGTGGTGGTAGAAGTAGTGGTAGTAGTAGTGGCGTTGTTGGTGGTGGTTGTAGTATTGGTAGTAGTGGTGGTGGTGGTAGTAGTATTGGCAGTAGTAGTGGTGGTGGTGGTAGTAGTATTGGCAGTAGTGGTAGTAGTAGTGGTAGTAGTGGTGGTTCTAGTAGTAGTGGTTCTAGTAGTGGTAGTAGTAGTGGTACTAGTAGTGGTAGTAGTAGTAGTGGTTCTAGTAGTGGTAGTGGTAGTAGTGGTTCTAGTAGTAGTAGTAGTAGTAGTGGTTCTAGTAGTGGTTCTAGTAGTAGTGGCGGTAGTAGTATTAGTAGTAGTAGTGGTTCTAGTAGTAGTAGTAGTGGTTCTAGTGTTAGTAGTAGTAGTGGTTCTAGTAGTAGTAGTAGTAGTAGTAGTGGTAGTAGTAGTAGTAGTAGTGGTTCTAGTAGTGGTGGTAGTAGTAGTGGTTCTAGTAGTGGTAGTAGTAGTGGTTCTAGTAGTGGTAGTAGTGGTAGTGGTAGTAGTGGTTCTAGTAGTGGTAGTAGTAGTGGTAGTAGTAGTAGTGGTTATAGTAGTGGTAGTTGTAGTAGTAGTAGTAGTGGTTCTAGTAATGGTAGTAGTAGTGGTTCTAGTAGTAGTAGTAGTGGTAGTAGTAGTAGTGGTTCTAGTAGTAGTAGTAGTAGTAGTGGTTCTAGTAGTAGTAGTAGTAGTAGTGGTTCTAGTAGTGGTAGTAGTAGTAGTGGTTCTAGTAGTAGTAGTAGTGGTAGTAAGGGGTAGACATAACTGCTCCCCTGTGTCTGAGTGCAGATTTAGGCTGGGATGATCTGTGTTAATCGGGGGTTTCTCTGTGGGTTAAGGAGCTTACCCCCTCCGGAGAGGAGGCACAGCCAAGACTGGCAGGACTCGTGAAGGTTTGACCCTCACTGACACACCCAGATATACCTCCACTCTAGTCCAGGGGAAATGTACTAATGTTCTGACTGAATCTAACGACTCTGACTGCCTTCTCTTGGGACTTGTTTTCCTCCTTCTCTTCACTTGTCAACTGTTTGTTTTTTGGTGCTTGGTCGCCCCCATGAGTCTGTTGAGGCCAGATTACTGTTTGAGGCCTGCTTACGATGGCTATGAATCTCTGCAGCTGCTGGAGCAGAACGGAGGCTTTGGCAACAACGGCGCACAGCCCCCAGCCCAGATCCACAACATCCACAACGCAGGTGAGTTCAAACGCTATGTGTGTCTCTCGTGTGTGTGTGTCTCTCGTGTGTGTGTCTCTCGTGTGTGTGTCTCTCGTGTGTGTGTGTCTCGTGTGTGTGTGTGTCTCGTGTGTGTGTGTGTCTCGTGAGTGTGTGTCTCGTGAGTGTGTGTCTCGTGAGTGTGTGTCTCGTGAGTGTGTGTCTCGTGAGTGTGTGTCTCGTGAGTGTGTGTCTCGTGAGTGTGTGTCTCGTGAGTGTGTGTCTCGTGAGTGTGTGTCTCGTGAGTGTGTGTCTCGTGTGTGTGTCTCGTGAGTGTGTGTGTCTCGTGTGTGTCTCGTGTGTGTGTGTGTGTGTCGTGTGTGTGTGTGTGTGTCTCTCGTGTGTGTGTGTGTGTCTCTCGTGTGTGTGTCTCGTGTGTCTCGTGTGTCTCGTGTGTGTGTGTCTCGTGTGTGTGTGTCTCGTGTGTGTGTGTCTCGTGTGTGTGTGTCTCGTGTGTGTGTGTCTCGTGTGTGTCTCGTGTGTGTGTGTGTGCGTCTCTCGTGCGTGTCTCGTGCGTGCGTGTCTCGTGCGTGCGTGTCTCGTGCGTTGGTAAAAACTCAACACATCGTGTTTGGAGGACAAAGAATGCTGAGTTGCATCCAAAGAACACCATACCTACTGTGAAGCATTGGGGTGGCGGCAACATGCTTTGGGGCTGTTTTTCTGCAAAGGGACCAGGACGACTGATCTGTGTAAAGGAAAGAATGAATGGGGCCATGTATCGTGAGATTTTGAGTGAAAACCTCCTTCCATCAGCAAAGGCATTGAAGATGAAACGTGGCTGGGTCTTTCAGCATGACAATGATCCCAAACACACCGCCCGGGCAACGAAGGAGTGGCTTCGTAAGAAGCATTTCAAGGTCCTGGAGTGGCCTAGCCAGTCTCCAGATCTCAACCCCATAGGAAATCTTTGGAGGGAGTTGAAAGTCCATGTTGCCCAGCAACAGCCCCAAAACATCACTGCTCTAGAGGAGATCTGCAAGGAGGAATGGGCCAAAATACCAGCAAGTGTGTGAATACCTTGTGAAGACTTACAGAAAACGTTTGACCTCTGTCATTGCCAACAAAGGGTATATAACAAAGTATTGAGAAACTTTTGTTATTGACCAAATACTTATTTTCCACCATAATTTGCAAATAAATTCATTAAAAATCCTACAATGTGATTTTCTGGATTTGTTTCTCATTTTGTCTGTCATAGTTGAAGTGTACCTATGATGAAAATTACAGGCCTCATCTTTTTAAGTGGGAGAACTTGCACAATTGGTGGCTGACTAAATACTTTTTTGCCCCACTGTATGACCCCTGATCACAGACCTTCACCTGAAGGCCGGATGGTCACACTCTCACAACCCAGCAGCTGCTGTGTTTGTCCTCTTAGAAGACGCATGGTGTGGTCCACTTGTCACCTGATGTTTGCACTCGGTGTGTTTAAAAAAACAAACAAAGAATAGTAATAACCTATAGATTTTAAATGCTGGAACAAGGCTTTACAGCTCACTCACTTAGGAAGGGACTGGCTCGTCAATATGGCTCACAAAATGTAGTTACAACTTAAATCTTAGTCAGAATGGATGATGTTTCATATATATTATGAAGATAAAAATATATATCCTCAGGGAAAAGCACAGGCAGGATTTGTAAGTTTATATGCTTAGTATTTTCCATTTTTTACTGGCACTAAAATCATTCAAATACTAAGCATAACTTTCATATCCTGCTTTTCCCTGTGGATATACTTTTACATTGACTCTTTTCAGAATTAGCATTGCAAACATCTCGTAGGAAAACCTTTATTATAATCTATTATGATCTTGGCTGAAAAATTATATATTTTTTTGAATCTATCATACTTGGAAATTTAACTTTTTAAGGAAGAGTGCTTATGGAGTGGACACTACTAATACTGCTACTGGTACTACTACTAATGTTGCTACTACTGCTGCTACTACTACTGGTACTACTGCTACTGCTGCTACTACTACCACTAATGTTGCTACTACTGGTACTACTACTAATGTTGCTACTACTGGTACTACTACTACTGCTACTACTACTGCTGCAGCTACTACTACTAATGCTACTACTACTGGTACTACTACTGGTTCTACTACTATTACTACTGATACTACTACTAATACTGTTACTACTACTGACACTCCTAATACTGCTACTGCTGCTACTACTACTACTATTACTGCTGCTGCTACAACTGTTACTACTACTACTGCTGGTACTACTACTACGGTTACTATTGCTACTACTGCTGCTACTACTACTGGTACTACTTCTGCTACTGCTGCTACTACTACTGGTACTACTCCTACTACTACTACTATTACTGCTGCTACTACTACTACTACTATTACTGCTGCTGCTACAACTGTTACTACTACTACTGCTGGTACTACTACTACGGTTACTATTGCTACTACTGCTGGTACTACTGCTACTACTACTACTACTACTGGTACTACTACTGGTTCTACTACTATTACTACTGATACTACTACTAATACTGTTACAACTACTGACACTCCTAATACTGCTACTGCTGCTACTACTACTGGTACTACTTCTGCTACTGCTGCTACTACTACTGGTGGTACTACTACTACTACTACTACTATTACTGCTGCTGCTACAACTGTTACTACTACTACGGTTACTATTACTACTACTACTGGTACTACTGGTACTACCTACTGGTACTACTACTACTATTGGTACTACTATTGCTACTACTACTACCACTGCTACTACTACTACTACTGCTACTACTACTACTATTGCTACTACTACCACTGCTACTACTACTACTGTTACTACAACCACTACTGGTACTACTACTGTTACTGGTACTACTGTTACTACTACTGCTGCTGTTACTACTACTGCTGCTACTAATACTAATGTTACTACTACTGCTGTTACTACTACTACTACTATTATTACTGGTACTACTACTATTACCGGTACTGCTACTACTACTGTTACTACTACTACTACTGCTACTTCTGCTGCTGCTACTACTGCTACTGTTGATATGGTGCTATGTATTTGGCTGTTAAGAGGATTGCTCTTTTGGCAGTCAGCCATCTTGTGAACAGACTGGGGGCTCCCTGTGGTGAGATGCTTCCTGCACTCATTCACACCTGGCGTCAGTGCTTCATTTGAGCTGGATCCTGCCGGAACAGGATCCGGCACCTCTGTTTTGTTCTCTTTCGTTCACGGAGCCCATTTGCCAGGATCAGGTAGCCTACCTCTTGTGGCATGAACAATTATTTTCACTATTTTGCAATGTAAAAATCATAATAAAAGCCATCAGAGTAGTTACATTTTGGATTCCTCTGTAATTGTCATGCCCCGTTTAAAAACAAACAAACATGTCATGTGAAAATGTACCTGATATTGTAAGAACTGATTCATGTTGGGCTGGCCCGGGTTTATGGCAGTATTGTAACCTATATAGACCATTTATGTGGTGCAAGAGAAGCACGCCTGTATCTCTCACAGAACTAAAATGAGATTCACTTTCTATGATCTCTCTCCCTTTCTGTGCTCTGATCTCTCTCCGTCTCTGTGCTCTGATCTCTCTCCCTCTCTGTGCTCTGATCTCTCTCCCTCTCTGTGCTCTGATCTCTCTCCCTCTATGTGCTCTGATCTCTCTCCCTCTATGTGCTCTGATAGAGCCGCCAACTCTCATTTCTTCAGCATTTCACGTCATCATTTATTTCCTACTAGAATATTAGCTACGGGAAGTGTGCTGGAGGTGAGGCAGCACTTTGCATTCTGTTAAGAAAGAAATCAAATAATTCCCAATACTACATCAAGAGTACACCTATAATTTAGCCACAGAGGATCCGTAGCTAATTTGTAAAAAATTGCCTAGGCATGCCTACCTGCGGTAATGCGTGTCAGATCTGTCAGTGAATAGCATGCAGCCAACACAGACCTTTTCTCGAATATTTCAAACACAATCGCTGGAAAACACAGGTTGGAAAGCAAATAATTCCGCCTGAAAATAAAATACTAATCTGTTTATGTTACCAAGTTATTCACTTCAAAATAGGCCTATTGAGTGAACAGCATTGTTTTTACAAAGTAAAGCAAGAGAGAGGGAGAAGATTTTGGCTGCTGAGTGAGCTGCACACCATTGCGTGAGTCAGTGAAACTGGGAAGATGTTTTGGACTAATTTCCTGCTCGTATTGTAACCTACAGTAATGTGTTTCTACACTCAGCTTGGCTATTGATGGATTGAAAATGAGGATGTTTTTATTGATCGGTTTGTAGCCTGTCATTTCGATAATTTAAAGATTCTGCGAAAGTCTCCAGTCATGTAGAATTGCATGAAATGCATTTATGAAAGCCCACATTTTTTCCAGGACTCAAAAAAAAGGCTACAATAAATGTACTCCGTGTGTGCAACTTCTGCAGGCAGCTCCACACCGCGGCTCATTTTTTTGTTCCAGCACGTCCCATATTACAAATGAAGCACTGTCTGGCATGAATTCAATAGTGCCACACTGTAGCAAAATGTTTCGCAGCAGACGTGTTTTTATCGGATAAATTCAGGGTTACGTCATCCCTCTAAAAACAACATGGGAAAAAAAAAGACAAAGGACCCAATTCAATGAGTGGTAGACTCATGTCAAACCTTATTGTCTAGTCCAGGGTTTATCAACTCAATTCAGCCATGGGCCAATTTTTCTTTCTTGAGTGGATGGTCGGGTGGACTGAAAATTGACCAGATGAAGCACAAACTAATATGCTTGACTAAAACATAATCATTTCAAACCTTGTTTACATTTGTATACGATCGTGTGTCTCTATTATGCAAAGAATACTTGGAAACAGATTTCATTGGTGTCAAAATAAATTTTGGCCCGGGCGCCGCATTTTTGTCTTCAATGAGTTCTGGAAGGCCACGTTGAAAATAGATTGTATCTCCTCGCAGTCAAAATGTACAATGAGTAGTCCTCTATCCATGTTGTTGTTATTATTATAAATGTTATTATTATTATTATTATTAATTTTAAGCTCCCTGACTCTCTAGTCTTTTATTTAAAATATTATTAGAAGCTGGACACAGTCAAGAAACTGAATGTAGGTCCATTATCATTTAAACACAGTTTAGATTTGAGTCATTTTAAAGTATATTGTGCTGTACCCGTCTCCAGGAATGTATTGATGTGTTTTATTATTATGTATTTTATTTACTCAAACCACCTGTGGCCAGGATGTTTGACACCGGTCTCAGATTGTGTGATAAATGTAAATGGATGATTAGCTTCTGAAAAGTATGTTTATTTCCAGATGCTTAATGTGTGAAACCACTTTTGTGCGCTGACCCATGACTTTGTCTCCTTCCTGTGTGTTACAGGGGTGTACGGTGCAGACCCGGACCAGGGCGGGGGCTTTCTCGACATCCTGAAGGGAGGAACCGAACGCTTTCTGACCAACATCAAAGACACCTCCTCTAAAGTCATCCAGTCTGTGGCCAGGTGAGAGACAGTCGGCTCAGAAAACACCTGCAATACATTATACTGAGAAACATCACGATACAGTATACTGAGAAACATCACGATACAGTATACTGAGAAACACCACGATATACATTATACTGAGAAACATCACGATACATTACACTGAGAAACATCACGATACATTACACTGAGAAACACCACGATACACATTATACTGAGAATCATCACGATACACATTATACTGAGAAACACCACGATACACATTATACTGAGAATCATCACAATACATTACACTGAGAAACATCACGATACACATTATACTGAGAAACACCACGATACACATTATACTGAGAAACACCACGATACACATTATACTGAGAAACACCACGATACATTACACTGAGAAACATCACGATACACATTATACTGAGAAACACCACGATACACATTATACTGAGAAACACCACGATACACATTATACTGAGAAACACCACGATACATTACACTGAGAAACATCACGATACATTACACTGAGAAACACCACGATACACATTATACTGAGAAACATCACGATACAGTATACTGAGAAACACCACGATACACATTATACTGAGAAACATCACGATACATTACACTGAGAAACACCACGATACACATTATACTGAGAAACATCATGATACACATTATACTGAGAAACATCACGATACATTACACTGAGAAACATCACGATACATTACACTGAGAAACACCACGATACACATTATACTGAGAATCATCACGATACACATTATACTGAGAAACACCACGATACACATTATACTGAGAATCATCACGATACATTACACTGAGAAACATCACGATACACATTATACTGAGAAACACCACGATACACATTATACTGAGAAACACCACGATACACATTATACTGAGAAACACCACGATACATTACACTGAGAAACATCACGATACACATTATACTGAGAAACATCACGATATACATTATACTGAGAAACACCACGATACACATTATACTGAGAAACACCACGATACATTACACTGAGAAACACCACGATACATTATACTGAGAAACACCACGACACACTGTGCATTTGGAAATTATTCAGACCCCTTGACTTTTGCCACAACTTGATACGTTGCAGCCTTATTGTAAAATGGATTAAATTGTTTTATTTCCTCATCAATCTACAAACAATTTCCCATAATGACAAAGCAAAAAACATTTAATTTTTTTAGAAATGTTTGCTTATTTATATATAAAAAATAAATATAATTTTTATACATTATTATATTATACATTCTACATTCGTGCAAATTTGTAAGAGAGAAACTGAAATATCATGTTTACATAAGTATTCAGACCCTTTACTCAGGACTTTGTTGAATCACCTTTGGCAGCGATTACAGCATTGATTCTTCTTGGGTTTGACGCTACAAGCTTGGCACACCTGTATTTGGGGAGTTTCTCCAATTCTTCTCTGCAAATCCTCTCAAGCTATTTCAGGTTGGATGGGGAGCGTCGATACACGGCTATTTTCAGGTCTCTCCAGAGATGTTCAACCGGGCTCTGGCTGGGCCACTCAAGAAGATTCAGACACTTGTCCCAAAGCCACTTCTGCGTTGTCTTGGCTGTGTGCTTGGGGTCGTTGTCCTGTTGGAAGGTGAACCTTTGCCCCAGTCTGAGGTCTTGAGTGCTCTGGAGCAGGTTTTCATCAAGAATCTCTCTGTTCTTTGCTCTGTTCATCTTTGCCTCGATCCTGACTAGTCTCCCAGTCCCTGCCGCTGAAAAACATCCCCACAGCATAATGCTGCCACCACCATGCTTCACTGTAGGGATTGTGCCAGGTTTTCTCCAGATGTGGCGCTTGGCATTCAGGCCAAAGAGTTCAATCTTGGTTTCATCAGACCATAGAGTCTTTAGGTGCCTTTTGGCAAACTCCATGCCGGCTGTCATGTTCCTTTTACTGAGGAGAGGTTTCTGTCTAGCCACTGTACCATTAAGGCCTGATTGGTGGAGTGCTGCAGAGATGGTTGTCCATCTGGAAGGTTCTCCTGTCTCCACAGAGGAACTCTGGAGCTCTGTCAGTGACCATTGGGTTCTTGGTCACCTCCCTGACCAAGGCCCTTCTCCCCCGATTGCTCAGTTTGGTCGGACGGACAGCTCCAGGAAGGGTTTTGTTGGTTCCAAACGTCTTCCATTTAAGAATGATGGAGGCCACTGTGTTCTTGGGGACCTTCAATCCTGCAGAAATGTGTTGGTGCCTGTCCTCAGATCTGTGTCTCAACACAATCCTTTCTTGGAGCTCTACGGACAATTCCTTTGACATCATGGCTATGTTTTTTCTCTGACATGCACTGTCAACTGTGGGACCTTATATAGACAGGTGTGTGCCTTTCCAAATCATGTCCAACCAATTTAATTTAACTTTACCACAGGTAGACTCTAATCAAGTTGTAAAAACATCTCAAGGGTGATCCTTGGAAACGGGATGCACCTTAGCTCAATTTTGAGTCTCATAGCAAAGTTTCTGAATTCTTACAGTACCAGTCAAACATTTGGAAACACCTACTCAATCCAGTGTTTTTCTTTATTTTACTATTTTCTACATTATGGAATAATAGAGAAGACAACACTATGAAATAACACATAGGGAATCATGTAGTAACCACAAAAGTGTTCAAAAAATATAAATATATTTTTTATTTTTGCTTCTTCAAAGTATCCACCCTTTGCCTTGATGTCAGTTTTGTACACTTTTGGCATTCTCTCAACCAGCTTCATGAGGTAGTCACCTGGAATGCATTTCAATTAACTTGTTGAAAGTTAATTTGTTGAATTTCTCTCTTTAATATGTTTCCATTAGCCGGTAATAGCCAGCTTTTGGCCGATAAAAAATCTCTATATATATATATTTAAATAGAAGTGGCAGCGGCCAAATGTCCAGAACAGTAAAAAATCCCATTGTGATATAATGCTTTTTAGCTTTTAAATACCAGTTTGATGGAAATACATTTGATGTGCTTATCGGTCTATAGGTTCATTCTCATAAAGCGTTTGAGTGGAAAATGGATCAGACAGCGCGAGGGCTGCTGCTACAGCATCTCAAAGCAGTAAATACACAGGCAACGGAAGGCAGGGTTTATCAGCGTCATACCACTTTGCAATGAGCTGGAGGCAGTGTCCATTTTTGAGAACGTATAGCCTCTTAATTGTATGAAACCTGAATGTTTTACTACATGAGGCATGCCTTACCATGCTTCAAAGTAGCCTAGGCAACATCAGACCACAGCCGTGGATGCAATTATTTGATATCAATATTTTTCATTGTCTCGTAGCCAAAGACACAATCCGAGGTCACATTAGCGACCCATGCTAGCTGTTGCATGTTAAGATCTCCACTCATTTCTGTCACATGAAACCTGTCACCCGTTAATTGCATTATGGAACAAACATGTGCGTGTAACCTACTACCTTGTGTGCGTTGCTGCGATCATATTGTGACGAAATAATAGTTTATAAACATTTTAAGCGAACTGTTCTGATCTGTTGCATCAGACTCATTTGCTTTTTAAAGTTGGGGGGATAGTGATGGGGGATAGTGATGGGGGATAGTGATGGGGGAATAGTGATGGGGGAATAGTGATGGGGGAATAGTGATTGGGGAATAGTGATGGGGGAATAGTGATGGGGGATAGTGATGGGGGAATAGTGATGGGGGAATAGTGATGGGGGATAGTGATGGGGGAATAGTGATGGGGGAATAGTGATGGGGGATAGTGATGGGGGGATAGTGATGGGGGGATAGTGATGGGGGAATAGTGATGGGGGAATAGTGATGGGGGAATAGTGATGGGGGATAGTGATGGGGGAATAGTGATGGGGGATAGTGATGGAGAAATAGTGATGGGGGATAGTGATGGGGGATAGTGATGGGGGATAGTGATGGGGGAATAGTGATGGGGGAATAGTGATGGGGGATAGTGATGGGGGATAGTGATGGAGAAATAGTGATGGGGGATAGTGATGGGGGATAGTGATGGGGGGTAGTGATGGGGGGTAGTGATGGGGGGTAGTGATGGGGGATAGTGATGGGGGGTAGTGATGGGGGATAGTGATGGGGGAATAGTGATGGGGGAATAGTGATGGGGGAATAGTGATGGGGGAATAGTGATGGGGGAATAGTGATGGGGGATAGTGATGGGGGAATAGTGATGGGGGAATAGTGATGGGGGGATAGTGATGGGGGGATAGTGATGGGGGGATAGTGATGGGGGAATAGTGATGGGGGAATAGTGATGGGGGAATAGTGATGGGGGATAGTGATGGGGGATAGTGAGGGGGGATAGTGATTCAGCTGTTTGTTACTCGTCTTGTCTGAGGAAAAGTAAACGCGGAGCGTTATTCTAACATCTTCAAAGTGCACGTTGTAATTGGGTAAGAAGGAGTGCACGTTGTAATTGGGTAAGAAGGAGTGCACGTTGTAATTGGGTAAGAAGGAGTGCACGTTGTAATTGGGTAAGAAGGAGTGCACGTTGTAATTGGGTAAGAAGGAGTGCACGTTGTAATTGGGTAAGAAGGAGTGCACGTTGTAATTGGGTAAGAAGGAGTGCACGTTGTAATTGGGTAAGAAGGAGTGCGCGTTGTAATTGGGTAAGAAGGAGTGCGCGTTGTAATTGGGTAAGAAGGAGTGCACGTTGTAATTGGGTAAGAAGGAGTGCGCGTTGTAATTGGGTAAGAAGGAGTGCGCGTTGTAATTGGGTAAGAAGGAGTGCACGTTGTAATTGGGTAAGAAGGAGTGCACGTTGTAATTGGGTAAGAAGGAGTGCGCGTTGTAATTGGGTAAGAAGGAGTGCGCGTTGTAATTGGGTAAGAAGGAGTGCGTGTTGTAATTGGGTAAGAAGGAGTGCGCGTTGTAATTGGGTAAGAAGGAGTGCGCGTTGTAATTGGGTAAGAAGGAGTGCGTGTTGTAATTGGGTAAGAAGGAGTGCGCGTTGTAATTGGGTAAGAAGGAGTGCGTGTTGTAATTGGGTAAGAAGGAGTGCACGTTGTAATTGGGTAAGAAGGAGTGCACGTTGTAATTGGGTAAGAAGGAGTGCACGTTGTAATTGGGTAAGAAGGAGTGCGCGTTGTAATTGGGTAAGAAGGAGTGCGCGTTGTAATTGGGTAAGAAGGAGTGCGCGTTGTAATTGGGTAAGAAGGAGTGCGCGTTGTAATTGGGTAAGAAGGAGTGCGCGTTGTAATTGGGTAAGAAGGAGTGCGCGTTGTCAAGTTGCATGTTCTGTTAATATGAATTTGTAATGAAAATGTGATTTCTGTCATTTTGAGAAACGTGGGTGGACGCCTTAATCCGGTTACGCACCCAATGCTCAAAATATCCGGTAAATTAAAATGCTGCTGGTCAAATGTCTGGTGCCACATTTCCGAAACTGAAAACCTGACACACACACACTGCTCAGAAAGACTGTTTCCCTTTCTGCATTGTCGCAAATATCTCTGCCCATGCAAGCTCCACACACTCACACACACCATTCTCTCTAGGATCTGATAACTCACCCCACCCACCCTTGTCCAATCATCCTGTTTTGATTCATTGGTTCGCCCACCAAGTTCTGTTTTGTGTTTTTTCTGATTTTGTTTTATGAACTCTGCCTCTCCCACAACTCATGGTCCTATAAACTCCTTCCTGTAGCCCCAGGTAAATATGGGATACTACACTCCCTCTTTGTACCCGCCTCGTGTCCTGTGTGTGTTTGCGTGTGCGTGCGTGTGGCCATATTCACGCTGCTGTGTCCATAATCCCATGTTAGCAGCACAAAGTGAACATGGTTTGAATTCTAATCCTCCACCGCCTACTAAAAACCAACATCTCACCAACTTTCATTTTCCTAACTCGCCTACATCTGTTGCTGTTCTTTTTAATCCCATAGATCCAACTAGTTTTCTTCAGTTTAGACTGTAGATTTGCGGTGGACAAAGTACAGTATTTAAATCTAGTTTTTTTTTTTTTTAAGTCTCTATCATTGACAATGTGTGATGATAGTGAGATAAAATGTGCCATTACAGTGAAATGCTTCTACACACAACTGAAAATAGTCGTTGTGTGACCCAATACTCTCCTCTCTCTTGAAGTGTGCACTTGTTCACAGGTAAATGACTGATGTATGCAAACTCCCTATGCCAATCCAACACTTTTACATTTATGGGTAGTAGTCAACAAGGGCACACTACAGGAGGAAGGAGGAGATATTGGGATACAACCAGAATGCCCTTTTGAAATGTGGCAACTAGATTGTCCATTTTATTTTTTGTTCCTGTTCCTTCAGTATTGTCCGGGAACCAAGTGTCCTCTGCGTTTGTAACAACAGATCTGAATTGTACCCATTGTTTGTTTCTCCTCTCAGTTATACAAAGGGAGACCTGGATATCTCTTACATCACCTCTAGAATAGCAGGTATGTACCCTCATTCTAGCCTTGTCCTAGATCATTTTTGTGTTGTCTTGTTTGGTAGGGAAATGATGACCCAAACAGATCTGGGACCAGGCTTTTCATTATACACTATTATGGATTTTTTTATTGTCTTCGATCACCTAAACTGTGTTGCTTTGTGGCTTGTCCTTGAATATGACAAAATAAAAATTATGACAAATCAAAAAATAATTCTCAAATGGTTCTAATGTCTCGGAGCAGAGTTGAAGCTCCATCCATCCGTAGTGTTTTCAAAAGGCTAAGTGAAGTAATGTGATGGTTCACTCTGTTCTCTTGTGTAACGTGTGTGTAACGTGTGTGTAACGTGTGTGTGTGTGTGTGTACGCTCAGTCATGTCCTTCCCGGCGGAGGGAGTGGAGTCTGCCATTAAGAACAACATGGAGGATGTGCGTCTCTTCCTGGATGGCCGTCATGCAGGACACTACGCCGTCTACAACTTGACCAAGCGCTCTTACAGACCCACCCGCTTCCACAACAGGGTAAGGCAGCCCACCACCAGACAGAATATGACCTTTATTTACTATTAGGTATTAGGTAAAGAAAGGAGGGTTTTGAGGAACAATTCTACTTGTGCGCTGGTTTGTGCTTCCCTGATTATTTGAGCGAATCTTGCGATCTGTGTAAAAGTTAAAGTTCAGTATTAGGTATAGTCACTAGACAGACACCTATTTGAAAATAGACTTCCTAAAAGCTCTTCCTGACCTGCCGTAGGTGTCGGAGTGTGGCTGGCAGGCCCGGCGGGCACCCAACCTGAGGAGCCTCTACAGCCTCTGTAAGAACATGCACCTGTGGCTGAAACAGGACCAGAGGAACATCGCCGTAGTCCACTGCCTGGTGAGCACGGCCACCACAGCCACCACAGCCACCACAGCCACCACAGCCACCACATACACCACATACACCACAGCCACCACAGCCACCACAGCCACCACAACCACCACATACACCACAGCCACCACATACACCACAGCCACCACAGCCACCACATACACCACAGCCACCACAGCCACCACATACACCACAGCCACCACAGCCACCACAGCCACCACAGCTACCACAGCCACCACAGCCACCACAGCCACCACATACACCACAGCCACCACATACACCACAGCCACCACATACACCACAGCCACCACATACACCCCTACACTCACTCACACTGCACTGGGACACACAAAGTACTCACCATAACTTGGTGGCATTTATATACCTTTTTTAAATCACTTTTTCCTCCTCTAACTGGTAGTCTGTCTGAAATGCAGACCAACCCGAGAACTTGTATTCTTAGTCCCCCATGTTGATCCCTGACCCCCCCTTGTCTTGTGTGCTTGTAGGACGGGCGGGCGGCCTCGGCCGTGGCGGTGTGCTCCTTCCTGTGTTTCTGCCGCCTCTTCACCACGGCTGAGGCGGCCGTCTACATGTTCAGTATGAAGCGCTGTCCCCCGGGGATCTCCCCTTCCCACAAGAGGTAGGTGCTCCTGGTCAAGTCATCCAGCCTTAAGTACATTTTCTCCTGGGTACAGATCTAGGATCAGCTTCCCCTCCCCAATCCTAACCTTATCCCGCAGTTAGGTGTCCTAGCGGTTAAGAGGTTTGGGCCAGTAACCGAAAGGTTGCTGGTTCGAATCCCCGCGCCGGCAAGGTGGAAGAATCTGCCGTTCTTCCCTTAAGCAAGGCAGTTAAGCCCCAAAAACAACTGCTCGCCAGGTGCCGATGATGTGGACGTTGATTAAGGCAGCCCCCCCGCACCTCTCTGATTCAGAGGGGTTGGGTTAAATGAGGAAGACACATTTCAGTTGACTGCATTGTTGTTCAGCTGACCAGGTATCCCCCTTTCCCTTCCCATATCCAACTGACCAGGTATCCCCCTTTCCCTTCCCATATCCAACTAACCAGGCATCCCCCTTTCCCTTCTCATATCCAACTGACCAGGTATCCCCCTTTCCCTTCCCATATCCAACTGACCAGGCATCCCCCTTTCCTTTCCCATATCCAACTGACCAGGCATCCCCCTTTCCCTTCTCATATCCAACTGACCAGGTATCCCCCTTTCCCTTCCCATATCCAACTGACCAGGCATCCCCCTTTCCCTTCCCATATCCACTAGTGAGGAAAATTCACCCTACACCTCTGCTAGCATTCGTCTGACTTCCATGTTCAGAGGCTCCTGTAGTGACTGTAGTGGACAGGGTTGGGGGTCTCCTGTAGTTGACAGGACAGGGTTGGGAGTCTCCTGTAGTTGACAGGACAGGGTTGGGGGTCTCCTGTAGTTGACAGGACAGGGTTGGGGGTTTCCTGTAGGTTGCAAGATCAAATCCCGAGCTAACAAGGTAAAAATCTGTTTTTCTGTCTTTGAACAAGGCAGTTAACCCACTGTTCCTAGGCCGTCATTGAAAATAAGAATTTGTTCTTAACTGACTTGCCAAGTTGAATAAAGATAAAAACTAAAAAACAAGACTCCTGAACAGCCAATCAAAGGGCTTCCCAGAACCCTCTTTTATGCTGCTGCTACTCTCTGTTTATTATTTATGCATAGTCACTTTACCTCTAGCTACATGTACATATTACCTCAATTACCTCGACTAACCGGTTTCCCCGCACATTGACTCTGTACCGGTACCCCCTGTATATAACCTCTCTATTGTTATTTTACTGCTGCTATTTAATTATTTGTTACTTTAATTTTCTATTTGTAACTTTTCTTCTTAACTTCTTAAAGTATTGTTGGTTAAGGGTTTGTCAGTAAGCATTTCACTGTAAGGTCTACTACACCTGTTGTATTTGGTGGCATGTGTCAAATTAAAATTTAGAATTTATGATTTCAGACTATTTTGAGGAAGTGAATTTTGGCTATGTTGCTATGGTGGCTCAAGAGAGACAAACAACAGTAATATTACCGCTTCTTTCTTGTTTTCTAAGCAAAGCTCTTTAAGAGAGTATGAGAGACAAATCTAATTTTATTCGTCACATGTGCCGAATACAACAGACCTTAGTGAAATACTTACTTACAAGCCCTTAACCAACTATGTAGTTAAAAAAAATAAGAATAAGAAATTAAATGAACAAGTCATTAAAGAGCAGCAGTAAAATAACAATAGCGAGACTATATACAGGGGGTACCAATGCGGGGGCACCGGTTAGTTGAGGTAATTGAGGTAATATGTACATGTAGGTAGAGTTATTAAAGTGTCTATGCATAGATAATCACAGAGAGTAGCAGTGATGTAAACACAAGACTTTACCGTCACCTAGCCCAGTTCTGTTAGGAGCAAACGGAACCTAGCCCAGTTCTGTTAGGAGCAAACGGAACCTAGCCCAGTTCTGTTAGGAGCAAACGGAACCTAGCCCAGTTCTGTTAGGAGCAAACGGAACCTAGCCCAGTTCTGTTAGGAGCAAACTGAACCTAGCCCAGTTCTGTTAGGAGCAAACTGAACCTAGGTATGTGGATGCTTTACAGAACATTGTCTCCTGCCCTATGGGCCGTTCTGACTCAAACAAAACTACTTTTTATTTTACTGACTGTGAACTTGAATCGAGATTCTGTGACGCCCAGTTCAGGGTTCAAATGTGTTGAGATGTTCAGTGCAGTCGAGTGCACGCTTTTGATTGGTCGTCGGGCTGGTGAAGGATTGTTTGATTGGCTCCTGTTGACACGCTGCTGTTGATTGGCCCTCGCTGCAGGTACATGGAGTACATGTGTGACATGATGGCTGACGAGCCCATCACACCGCACAGCAGACCCATCCTCATCCGCTCCATCACCATGACGCCTGTGCCTCTCTTCAACAAGCAGAAGAGTGGCTGCCGGCCCTTCTGCGAGGTTTACGTGGGAGACGAGCGCGTGGCCACCACCTCCGGGGAGTACGACAAGATGAAGTAGGTCACATGATGCAGGACTTAATTTGATTTGGTCCCAAATGACACCCTATTCCCAATTTAGTGCACTACTTTTGACCCAGGCTCCATAGTGTGTTATAGACATTTCTCTCTCTCTCGCCCCCCTTCTCTCTGCAGGGACTTTAAGCTGGAGGACGGACGGGCTGAGATCCCCTTGAACGTGACAGTGCAGGGGGATGTGCTGGTGGTCATCTTCCATGCCCGCTCAACCCTGGGGGGCCGCCTTCAGGCCAAGGTAGGGGCCATAGCGGTCAGGGACGGACCCCCAGAGTTAGTTTGCATTCGGTGAAGTTTGTTTGCAATTCGGCTAAATTCAGTGACAGTCCTAAGGACATGCATCCATACATCATAGTTAAATGATCAGCCCTAATCAGACTTTTTTTTAAATAATGTATTGAAACAAGCTTATCCAATGAGGGCTGTTGTACCAGGGATAAACCGTTGCGTTTCAGGCCGACTACATTGCAGACGTTGCATTGCATCGAACAACGGTGTGCCACATCCTGGACTGCGCCATCAAGCATCAGATTGCTTTATCATACGACGCAGTTAGCTGACATGTTATGAACACCTGTCCAGGTGTTGTGAGATCTGACACGCGTCTGCCGTGTAGTCAAGCCTGGAACCCGACCAATGGGGTGTTTCTCTGCTACTATGAAGTCACGTGGGTGTCTTGCTGTGTGTATGTTGACTAGATGGCTTCCATGAAGATGTTCCAGATTCAGTTTCACACAGGGTTTGTGCCCCAGAACGCCACCACGGTCAAGTTTGCAAAGTAGGTACCACCGTCCATAGAATCTAAGCCACTATCCTCAGTCCAGGCAGGTGCATGTGTGTGTGACGATAGCCCAGGACACTTTTTTTAAATCAATTGACTTGACCTCTTAATTGACTTGACCTCTTAATTGACTTGACCTCTTAATTGACTTGACCTCTTAATTGACTTGACCTCTTAATTGACTTGACCTCTTAATTGACTTGACCTCTTAATTGACTTGACCTCTTAATTGACTTGACCTCTAATTGACTTGACCTCTTATCTACAAACTCTGTCTGAGTTCTCTGCCCTTCTCCAGAAGTGTGCACTCCTTCACTCCCCCTCGTGCATTTGAAAGCATTGCATTGGTGCAAGCATGACTGGAGGAGGGTTTCCACCATGTTGCTCACACCTGTCCATTTGTTTTAAATTGATGAAAGGGGGGGGGGGGGGGGGGTGTATTAGTTCACACTCCTGTAGAAAGGTTGCAGGTGAACGCAGCTAACTACCTCCAACCTGAGCAAGCTGTTACATTGACGGTCTTCCTCCGACAGGTATGACCTGGACGCCACTGACATCCAGGAGAAGTACCCGGACCTCTTCCAGGTCCACCTGGATATGGAGGTGGATCCCTGCGACAGGCCGAGCAACAAGACTCCACCCTGGGACAACTTTGCCACAAAGGGCCTCAACCCAAAGATCCTTTTCTCCAGCCGGGACGAGCAGCAGGAGATCCTCACCAAGTTTGGTGGGTTTCACGGCTGTCTTGTCAGTCCCCCCCCAAAAAATGAATCTGTGTAGCTCTCTGTTGAATTTCGATGTCCCAATGTGGCCCTCGAGGGTACCTAAGTCATGTTTTGTCCCACTCCTTCCCTCCCTCTCCAATAGGCAAACCAGAGCTTCCCCGACAACCGGGCTCTTTCTCCGGTTCTTTCTACGACACCGCGGCGCCTCCGTTGGAACAGACTCCTGATAGCTCCACCATGGAGGCGGAATCTCACCAGAGCACCGATACCAACGCCAACAACTTCTTCCAGACTCTGGATTGGGATGGTATGTCTCCTGTCGATGAGCACACTTCCTAGTGCATAAACTATTGCTAAAAATAGTTATTTTGATTTCCTTTGCAAAGGGCCAACTGCATGTTAGCTGGTTGATTGTATTGAAAATACTTGAAAGCTGCAATTGCCCTAAACCAGGGGTCAAATCTGGGTCTGGAGTACTGCTGGTTTTCTGTTCTACCTGATAATTATTTGTGACCACCTGGTCTCCCATGTCTAAATCACTCCTTGATATGAGGAGAATGACAATCAGCAGTGGAAGGTTCCGGGTCTAGATTATAATTCTCCTGCCCTAAGCCTTTTTTGACGAGTCTCTGTCACATAGATGGGAGTGGACATGGAGCGGACACTTCGGACAGCCTGGGAGGCACCATTGACGACCAGGACGAGCTCAGTGACGCCTCCGTGGACGAGGAGTCCAACTCCGGCCTGGCCGGCGAACCCCTCTCCAGGGAGCCTAGCGAGTCCCTGTTCAACGCTGAGTTCCAGGCTGCCGCCACACCCCAAGAGTCCCCGGGGCCCAGCGACACGGCTGACCTGCTGGGTCTCACCTCCGACCTCAGCTCCACCGCCCCCCCACAACCCTCCACGGCAGCAGGAGGCATGAAGGCCTCGTCTAGTAACAGTGACCTTCTCAACGACCTGTTTGCCCCCACACCCAGCGGCAACGCTCAGCAGGGCAGCTCCAACAACCTGATTGGGGACGGAGGTGCCCAAGAGGACCTCTTCTTCAGTAACCCCGCTGCACCACCAGACTCGGCCACCCCCAAACGTAAGCGTCTTATCGACGTGTCCACTTTCTGCCTTGGTGTCAGTAGAAGTGGTAACATGACTATTTGTGTCGTTTTCATGCAGTCGATCCCCTCTGACACACATTTCTGGCTATTTTTGTCCCACAGCAATAAATGACCTGTTTGACCTGTTCGGGATGGGATCTTCATCCAATCAGACCGGACCCGACCTGTTTGGGGACCTGCTGAGCTCGGACACCAACACTAACCCCCCGCCCACCTCCAACTCCAGCCTTTTCAACCTCAGTAAGACACCAGTAATATCTATAAGAAAAGAACTACAACTCCCATGTCCACTTCCATTTATTCAATGTTCTCTCTCGACAGACAAGCTGACCAACAATCCCCCTAAGATGACTTCGTCCGCCAGCCAACCAGACCTGCTTGGAGGGTGGGACAGCTGGGCATCGAGTGGGAGCATGGCCGCCGCCTCCTCCCATAAGCCAGCCTTCCCAGGTAGGTCGTAGGTACTGGGGCTGTTAAATCTAGAATTTAACACCATAACAACTCTAGCAGATATGAACTGAGTTTTTTATTTTCCTCTTGGAATTCCAGCTCCCGGAGTGTCTTCCTTCTCCAAAGCAAAGTCTCAGAGCTTCGACCCGTTTGCAGACTTGGGAAAATTGGGTCCTACGCTGCCAGGTAAAACAGACCCCAGTGACTCCTGGTACCATGTTACACTTACAGTGGGCTTTACTATCCGTGGTCTGTAAATGAGTTATCATCTCATGTATATAAGTCTTTTATTTCCAGGTTCCTCCAGTGGCAGTTTCTCAGGCCCAGGCTTCAACCCGAAGAGTGGGGCCTCCACCAAGCCTGCTGGGCAGTCGTGGCAGCAGTCTGGCCGGCCCTCCGCTGGCCAAAGCAAGCCCTGGATGGCCCCCAGTGCTGCTGCCCCCAAAGCCCAGCCACCCAAGCCTGCGCCCCAGCCAGCCAAACCCAACTACAACCTTAACTTCAGTGTGATCGGGGGCCGAGAGGAGAGAGGCGTCAGGGGCCCAGGATTTGGTGAGACAACCAATCACATCACTATCCGAGCATGTCTAATTAGTGACAGCCTCTGTGTAGAAAACCCGGTCTCCGTTATTTCTTTCCCCTTCTAATTGAGGATCTTTGCTCTGTTGACTGTATGTTCCAGGTCCAAAACCCAAAGTCAAAGAGGACGACTTTGAAGACCTGCTCTCCACTCAGGGTTTTGCCTCCAAGCTATCAGACAAGAGTGGACCCAGGACCATCGCAGAGATGAGGAAACAGGAGCTCTCAAGGAACATGGACCCCCTCAAACTGCAGGTAGCACCAGCATGCCCCCTCCCAAATATACAGAAGCGCTTCCTTCTTGGACACAGATTGCCTTGGCCAGGATTGAACAAGTTTTCAATTTCAAAGTGCTTTTGCTACAGAGTGCACTAATGAATACACCCCAGGAATAGGCTCAGTGTTCGTCTGGGAAACTGTCCCATGGTCTATGTATCTCTACACCGAGAGAGAGTTAATTCTATGCGTGTATATTTCTAGTCGATTTAAAAAAATAAAAAATCTTTGAACCTGTTCTGAGGGATTCTGGTTTGTGATCCTTGTTCCAACCAAGATCCTGGATTGGATTGAGGGGAAGGAGCGGAACATCCGGGCCCTCCTCTCCACGCTTCATACAGTCCTGTGGGAGGGCGAGACGCGCTGGAAGCCCGTAAACATTGCAGACCTAGTCACTCCAGACCAGGTTAAGAGGTACTACAGGAAAGCTGCGCTGGTGGTGCACCCTGATAAGGTAACGTCAATGTGATTTATTTTTTTTGCACACAATTAAATAGGTCTATCGGTTAGTCACAATTGCCTCAACTCACCCTGTGGCGAATGCATGCTCGTTGTGTACGGCTGAAGGCTGATTGATGTCGATGAATGGCTGGGATTAAAGTTTAGTATTGTGGGCTTGGAAGCAATGTCAAGTTCTTGATCTGTGAACGCTAACCGCACTTGAAACTCGTTCCTTGCAGGCCGCCGGAAAGCCCTACGAAGATTACGCTACACTGATCTTCATGGAGCTCAACGACGCCTGGTCTGAGTTTGAGAACCAAGGCAGCAAAGCCCTCTTCTAAGACTTACTGGATGGGGCCCATATTGGGTCCTTCAGGGTTGCGCCCCCCCCCCCCACACACACACCTTAGAGAGGTCTGCCAACTCTCCTGCAGTTGAGAAAAAGGCACCTTTATTTCTCATCTGCAGTTCAACATCATTGCCCATTTAAAAAAAACACTGCCACCACATGCAAAGGGTGGCATGGGTGGAAGACTAGTGGTTCAAAAGCTTGGAAGATCGGAGGGATGGATATGACGACAGAGACAATCACTGAGAAGACCAGATGGTCACCAACCAGGCTCCATCCATTCGGGAAATGTGGGGACTGTATGGCCACTGGGACCCTGTAGACTTTGTTGCTGTGGGACACGGCTCTATTCCTTTACACTCCTTGGACAGACCTTTCTGCAGCGTTCTCTCTTTCCGAGAGACCAAGAGTTCATGCTGTTGTTGCTTCTTGACAGAACCATTCTCCCACTAACAAGACTCCTCCTTCCACCACAAGCCCTCTACCGTAAGCGCCTTGCTCTGCGGGTGGCAAAAAAAATTACGCTTGCTCATAACTGCCCCCCCCCCTCCCCCCGGCAACATAGGAGACAAATAGAGAATATAGGGATTTCATCTGGTTGCTTTTTGCCATGTGGAATTGTGCAATATGTTTGGTCATTTTTGTTTTCTCTGTCAATGATAGTCCTCACTTAAGTGTAAATATTTTCTCAATGATGTGGTTCTTTCGGGTAGTAGATAGCGAGATGCCGAAACACACAGAGGTGTGTGTTGTTTAAGGATGGTAAGCTCACCACCTCGCTCTCTCTACCAGTAGATCATCATGCCTTTCTTTTCCAATGGTCTTGTGTTTATTCCACTTATTACACAAAAGGTTTTACAGGGAGTTTTCATTTCAACCCTCCATTTTGTGTTCCATAGCTGTTGTTTTTCTCTTTACTTTAAAATGACCTGAAGCTTTTTGTGTAATTATTTTTTTTTACATTTTACCTCATGGACCAATTTAAAACACCTATTTTCTTATCGTTGTGGGGTATCATAAGTATCCATGACATTTAATTGCAGAACTTAATAAATAAAAAATAATATATGAATTGAATGTCTTGAATGCGATGGAGGGAATGGGCATTTAATAGGTGGTCTCATGAGTTGTTTTGCCGAGCTGAAATCATTCCGAAGCGTCTTAACGTGAATGTGTTTTTATATGGTCTTTGTTGGGTATATGTAGCTTCTGTTTTAGTCTTGCTTCCTTCTGTGTAACTTTGTTTTTTTCCCCCTCCCTATTTCTACATTTGAGTTATTTAGCTCTTATCCAGAGCAATTTACATGAGCACTTAGGGTTGCTCTAGGGCACATCGACAGTCTCTGGGATTCAAACCAGCAACTTCCCAGTTACTGGCCCGACCAGTTTTTTTCTCTCACTTATTTGTCTCTGGGATTCAAACCAGCAACTTTCCAGTTACTGGCCCAACTCTCTTAACTGCTAGGCTACCTGCCACCCATCCCATGACCGGGATCGTTGACTCTGTTCATTCCCCACCTATTGAAACCTTATTTTTGTGTGATTCCAGTAACACTATGGCTGTGTTGACACAGTCAATCCAATTCAGATATTTTGTCCAATTATTTGCAAAAGAGCCGATCTGATTGGTCAAAAGACCAATTAGTAGATAAAGATCAGAATTGGGCTGCCTGTGTAAATGCAGCTGATAAGGGGATACTTGATTGTAAAGGCTGCCATTTTGAATAGACATAATTTTGACAGTATCATGTTCGTACACTATAAGGAGAAAGAAAGCCTACTCAACCAAATTTAAAATATGAATGTAGATTTCAGTACAGAAATAAAAAGGTTTTGATCAGAGGCATGAAAAGACTGAAGTGGATGGTATTGATCGTGTCTCGATATGAGGAGATGGATGAGAAAAGGGTTAATGTTATGTGAAGAGCTGGCCAGTGATATTAACTGAGAGTTTTCAAAGATCAAGGTATTTCACAAAGTGACAATATTGTGATGGGGTTTGAAAACATTGCAGTGAAAGAAATGTGGTTTTGATTACCATGGAGTATTCTTGAGACAAGTTGTGAAAATAATTGTTACGAAATGAATGGCCATTTTACTAATGGTTGTAAAGCCTTTAAATGGTTTTGCTTATCATGTTTGTCCTTTTAATGCAGACTAAGAGGGATATTGATTATACATTCAGATAGTGCTGTGAGCCTTTTATAGAAAAATACATCTCATCATTCCCATTTATTGCAAACCATTGAGCTTCTCTACTATTATTAAAGTCACATGTTGGCATTACAGAATGATTGATATTGAATATACCGTATAATATTCAAGTAAATAGTGCATTGATTTTTGAGAGAATGTTGACTCAGTGAACATTTTTACCCATGAGGAAGACTAGTAAAGAAAATCTCCCTTTTTTTCTGATTACAAGCATCAGCTGCTGAATGCAACTGACCAGTGTGATGAACCATCGAACCTTCCCAATTTGTTAACATATCCAGGTAGTAAACACAAACCCACATGTTAGGCTGTACATTTAATTCCACATGGACTCTGGACCACCACCATTCTAAAACAGGTTCCTTCCTGCTGACAAACCGTTTATATTTCCAATATTTTTTTTTTCTTCCCCTGTTTCTGGAATGACATTTATGACCATTAAAACACAATCATGAAAACGTGTCGTCTTGCATTATTGTCTGTGAATTCCCAGGAAAATCAGGTATTGTCCTATCATCTGGTGAATTATAGTTGACATTAAAGTATTAACTTCGTTCATATCAAAGGGATAGTTCGAGATTTTGGCAATGAAGCCATTTTTATCTTCTTCCCCAAGAGTGGGGTGACCCAGAAACAGCTACAGTTAGCATTGCCTCGTGAAACTACCTTTAACTTCCTTCATATTGCACACAGAAACAAAAAAATGGTAACCACGAAGGTATTCTGTTGCATCTAGTTCCTTAGAAAATAAAAATGTGCAGATCCCCAGCAGTACCAGAGTTTGAAAACCTATGGCCTACGGCACACACTTGTCATTTATCAGTAGGCCCATTCCTTGCAGAAACAATCGAATCTAATTGAATGTATAGTATCGATTATTATCATGTTAGTTATAGCTTTGCTAATACTAGACCTAGGCAACTGGTTATGTCTCAGATAATCCATGATAACTATCGAAGATGCATAGTGGGTAAACATCATTGCCCACAGCTGCTTCGACTCTTAACATTGCCTACTTCCTAAAACAGTCTAATATTAACCTAGCTAGTACACATACATACACCATTAACAAAAACGTGTATAATATAGACATTTAGTTAGCTGTAAATAGAAGGCTCTTGCCAATCAATACCTAGCTGTCTAGTTAGTAACTTGCTTCCTTACAAATTCGCTGGGCTACATAGCCATAGGCTATACATCTACCCATACAAAGTGCAACAGCTGAAAAACCTCTCGAGTCACTTTTTTTAATTTATAATTTCCGTGGTTATATTCCGATCATATAAAGAAAATAAGTGACACTTTAGTTAAGAGGTTCAACAGACAGACCCTTTGTTTGGTTTGCCAGACGAAGATGTTTGCCATGGTTTTTCTAAATAAAAGACCGCGCCGCACACTTTTACAATATATTACACTAGCTACTTGGGAAAGCTATTAGCTAGTTATTTCCTATTGCGCTACTTTCCCTTTCCATATCACGGTCTTAATCTGTATGTGCTATTTCACAAAAGGCAGTAGCTTTCTCATTTCAAATTAGTAATGAAAAGCACATCTAGTGGGATGAATCTGTGGAATTGACGCCTTGCGGGACATGTTTCCAGTCGATCTACTGGAAAGGTGGAACACTTCCTTTGTTGCTGCCGCTGCTTTTTTTTTGTCTGTTTCTTATCAGCATCACGACAGCAGCATGGTTTGGTTATGGTTTGGCGTTAAAATAAAAGTCTGACGTAAAACGCTATGCATATGACATAAAATCAATAATTTTTGTAGCTTTGCAAAGTACATAACTTAAAAATGATGTTACAAAATTATAACTACATCTGAAAAAAAAGAGAATGACTTTTTTCATGAAACCTTTATTTAACTAGGCAGGTCAGATTTTTTTATTTTATTTTATTTTTTATAATTATTATTATTTTTATTTTATTTTTATTTTATTAACAACAAATCAATACATAAAGCACACGAGGGAACACAAGCATACATAGATTACAAACAATGGACAATCGAGCTAGGGGCGGGGCGGGGCTAGGGGGTACAATATCGCATTACAATTACATAAGGACCTTAAGGGACATGCATATACTTACAATTCTAACAGATTTTTTGTTAGTAGAGCATTTAACCGTCTTAAAATACAGTTCAATTTATTTTTGTAGGGTACGAAAATGTGGATTTCTGTTTGTAAATTTACATTTGTGTATATGAAATTTGGCCAAAAGAATAATGAAATGAATTACATATTAATGTTTCAGCTTATTTCTATTGTATGTAAAGAATCCAAACAGTACATCTCTCCACAATAGTGTAAAATCTTCATAAATGTGTTCAATTATAAACCTACTGATGTCTTGCCACAGTTTTCTTACATGCATACAATGCCAAAAAAGATGCAACACTGTTTCTGGGTGGTCATTACAAAAGGAGCAATTTGAGTTGATGTTTTCCTTAAACTTCTTCATATATTGGTTGGCAAGATAATATCTATGAATAATTTTAAAGGAAACTTCCTTAATTTTGTTAACAAGTAGGTAGGTATGTGTGTGGCAACAACCAAACTTTTTTTCCAACAGATATTATCAATAAATCCATTCCAATAAGGCATGACATAAGGTATAAATAGATACAACATCCTGCTGAAACAAGGATCGTATCGCTCTGTTGTTGAATGGACCAAAAGAGAAACAAATCTTTCCTACTGATGAGTCAACAGGGTCAACAGAAGGTAGGCTCTGAGGGTCAGGTCTTGACACGTTCCTGAATAATAAAGCAACACTTGAGGGAATGGCATCTAAAACAATTGCAAAATCTTTAGGTGTTACAGGGACCTTGTAAAGTGATCAGAATTCCTTATAACTGAGTAAAAGACCCTCTGCATTTACCAGTTGGCTCACCAATAGGATATTATTTCGGAACCAATATTCTAAAAACAAAGAGGTATTTTTATACAATATATCCCGATTATTCCATATATAATATCTGTGTGGAGAAAAATTGTGTTTATAAATTAAGGACCATGACAAGAAAACTTGCCGATGAAAAGCAGAAAGTTCCACTGGAACTTTGTCAATATTATAATTGCAAAAAAACATGAAGTTAAGGCCACCAAAAGTAGAGAAGACATGATGAGGAATACAATTCCAGATAGAAGTGGGTCTTCTTAGGAATTGTTTTATCCAATTGATCTTAAAAGTATTATTTAAAGTAGTAAAGTCCAGAAAATTCAGTCCACCATTCTCATAAGTGTTCATTACAACAGTTTTCCTAATGTAATGGGTATGGTTTCTCCAAAGAAAGTTGAAAAGCATCTGGTCTATCTCCTTACTGTCAAGATATAAAGATAGAGCACCATATGTTAGTCTAGAGATACAGTCGGCTTTGGTTATTAGGACTCTACCTTTAAAAGATAAGTCCCTCTGTAGCCATTGATTTAATTTCTTCTGGGTTTTTTAAATAAGAGGGTTAAAATGTAGTAAGCCTCTAGACTTCTGATCCCTTGTACTAGGCAGGTCAGATAAGATCAAATTCGTATTTATAATGACGGCCTACCAAAAAGGCCTCCTGCGGGAAATGGGATGGTCTTAAAAAATATATATATATTACATTTATATAAGATACATAATATAAGATGGAGCACATTGAGAAATGGCTGGAGCTTAAAGGAAAATTCAACCCAAAATGATTTCTGTGATGATTTGTGTTTTTAATAATATTCTACAGACCCTACTGATTTAGCACTAGAATAATCGTGTTTTATTTAATGAATTGTAATGAAGTAATTTGCTTTGGAATATGTTTTAAAACCCAAATGTAATGCGAATGTCACTTAAATATGAAGCATTGTTAATGTTTAGATACATACATCATGTTTAGGACACTTTTCTACTATTACGTGGGAAACTTTTATTTAGAAAATGTGCGTGACCCGGAAGTACATTTTTTTTTAGTGTTGCCGAAGAGACGCTGAACTGTTTCTGCTTGGAGATTGGGGAGAATGCGAGATGTGCCAAAGGGTAGCAAGAGAAATGGAGTTCAATTAAAGTAACGGACGGACTTTGACACAAAAAGAAGGGGTACTTCAGATTCAAAGATATCTAACTAAACGCAAGAGACGGAGAGAAATCACGATTAGCACAACATATTTTAATTCAAAGCCAACGCACTTGAAATGAAGCTATTGAAACCAAGTTGGGTCAGTCACAATGGTAAGCGTTTGAATCGCGGTTGTTCTGGAATGAATAATAATAGTTGACCGAATCTTGACCCAAGACAAGTTGTGCTTCTGTTGTTGTGTTGGGGAAGAGGGGGTTAAGCAAGCTGACGTTACTCATTCCTTTATAAACTATAGCTACAAAGGAAAAGGCACAACGCTCTCTTGAATGAGCCATGAGCTAAGACGCTAATGTTAGCTAGTTAGCCATCTGTTTTTATTTGTTAAGGTTAGCACGTAAGCATATTCCACAAAGCAGTAAGTAGATAGCAGTTGTTGCAAAACACCCAATGCAGGCTGCAGTATTCATTTTAGACCGTGTCTACAGCTGAGTTGTATTTATTACTCGGGATTCTGTTGCAAAACGTTTTGTAACAGAAATCCTTTATGCCAGACACTTTTCAACGTGCAACAGAATCTGCGTAATGAAAACACCCCTGGTGTTCTGAATCAAGCGTTTTTAGCTATCTACAGCATGATGACATGCTTGTTAATACAATTTAAATCACGTCTGCTTCTCAGGGAAACCAATATTTTCTGTTGACATCCATCCCGATGGAACAAAGTTTGCCACGGGTGGCCAGGGTAAGGTCCTTCATTACTAAGCCTAATAACGGTATAACTGTTCGGGTTACATTTAAACAACACACCTCACTAAACAGTACAAGCGTAATGTACAGTTTGACAATTTTCTCAAGCATACACTATGCACCATTGTTTTACACTTTTAATTAGGAGATCAGTTCAATGGTACTGAGTTGTGTTTGTGTGCCATGTGTTGCAGGCGAGGACTCTGGGAAGGTTGTCATATGGAATATGGCTCCAGTGCTCCGAGAGGAGGACGAGAAGAACGTGAACATCCCCAAGATGCTCTGCCAGATGGACAATCACTTAGGTATTATTCTCTCACTAATGTTTGGTGTCTGCTGCTTAGATCTGACTGACAATAGAGACAAACCATATTCCGGCGTGTTTTTAATCTGACAAAAAAAAACGGCATACAAGAGGTTCTCTGGGGGTGAAGTTTCAACTAAAACAGCTCCTGTGTTGATTTCCTTTTTCTAGCCTGTGTGAACTGTGTCCGCTGGTCAAACACCGGGCTTTACCTGGCCTCCGGAGGAGATGACAAGTTGGTCATGGTGTGGAAGAGAGCTGCGTACGTACCACACACCCACCTAATCACATGCTGTGTTTGCTTGATATTTTCCTGTAATATTGTGCCATTGCAACTCACCATGTAAGTCACACACATCAAAACTCATTCCCAGAGAGAGCCGGGTGTCTGCGGGTTTTCGCTCCTCCCTTGTACTTAACGAATTATGGTCACTTAGTAGTAAGGAAAGGGATAAACCCCCCAAAACAGCCGTCACTAGGCCCTCTGTAGAATGAGTTTGACACCTCTGATGTAAGTGATTTTCTGTGTTTACTTGAACAGCTTCATTGGACCGAGTACTGTCTTTGGGTCGAGCAGTAAATTGGCCAACGTGGAGCAGTGGCGCTGTGTGACCATACTGAGAAACCACACAGGGGGTAAGCTGTCTGCTCTATGGAAAGATGGACTGCTCACAGCTCGGACAACGCTCTACATTTACATTGACAGTCGTTTGCCTTTGGGCACATCCCGTCTGTGTTTTCAGATGTCATGGATGTGGCGTGGTCCCCTCACGACGTGTGGTTAGCCTCCTGCAGTGTGGACAACACCATTGTGATCTGGAATGCTCGCAAATTTCCAGGTGCGAGCCAAACGAGAACCACTGTTTTTTTGTTGTTGTATTTGTGAGTTATTTCTCACACAACCTTGTTCATCTTCCCCCCCCAGAGATAGTGGCGTCGCTGAAGGGACACACAGGCCTGGTGAAGGGGCTGACGTGGGACCCTGTAGGAAAGTACATCGCCTCCCAGGCTGACGACCACAGCCTGAAGGTGTGGAGGACCATGGACTGGCAGCAGGAGACCAACATCACCAAGCCCTTCAACGAGGTGAGCTCCACTCTGCCAAGCTGACAACCCTCCACACAACACAATTGGGGAGTATTCATCAGTGCCAACTTTAGCAAATCACTTTGCAACGACAAATGTTTTGAAACAAAAAATGAGATAGGCGCACGACTGTCAACATAACAGTCGCCGTCAATATTGGCTGATCCCTGGCCGTGACCCCACTTTCCGAGGTTGTCTCGGGTGGAGTGGGATATACTTAAAACAAATGTCAAATCCACGCATGTATATTACACACTTGTACATGTGTGAAATAGCACAAATGTAAGCACCCACCATATTGTTGTTGTTATTATTTTTATACTATTAGACAAAATCAGGTGTCACTTTTCGGCCCGTTTGCTTCTATTTAGTTCCTATTGAGGAGACCCCAGCTGTCACTCTCCCTTCTCGGGATTGATGTTTGTAATTTCTGTCGTCCCAAGTCATTGACCACCCTGTTCTCTGCTCCTGTCTGTGTTGTTGACCAGTGTGGGGGGACCACTCACGTGCTGCGCCTCAGCTGGTCTCCTGACGGACAGTACCTGGTGTCAGCCCACGCTATGAACAACTCAGGGCCCACCGCTCAGATCATTGAGAGGGACGGCTGGAAGACCAACATGGACTTTGTGGGCCACCGCAAGGCTGTCACTGTTGTGGTGAGAGCCCGTGATCAATCAATCAAATGTATTTTATTACGTTCTTTTTACATTAGCACACAACGCAGAGCACAGTGTCTAGGAAAAAACTCAATGGAAGGCAGGAACTTACAGAGGAACCAGGCTGAGAGGGGTGGCCAGAGGCAGGAACCAAGGAAAAAACCTAGGGGGGAACCAGGCTTAGGGGAGTGGCCAGAGGCAGAAACCTAGAGAGGAAGCAGGCTCAGAGGAGTGGCCAGAGGCAGAAACCTAGAGAGGAACCAGGCTTAGAGGAGTGGCCAGAGGCAGAAACCTAGAGAGGAAGCAGGCTCAGAGGAGTGGCCAGAGGCCGAAACCTAGAGAGGAAGCAGGCTCAGAGGAGTGGCCAGAGGCCGAAACCTAGAGAGGAAGCAGGCTCAGAGGAGTGGCCAGAGGCTGAAACCTAGAGAGGAACCAGGCTCAGAGGAGTGGCCAGAGGCAGAAACCTAGAGAGGAAGCAGGCTCAGAGGAGTGGCCAGAGGCAGAAACCTAGAGAGGAACCAGGCTCAGAGGAGTGGCCAGAGGCCGAAACCTAGAGAGGAACCAGGCTCAGAGGAGTGGCCAGAGGCCGAAACCTAGAGAGGAAGCAGGCTCAGAGGAGTGGCCAGAGGCAGAAACCTAGAGAGGAACCAGGCTCAGAGGAGTGGCCAGAGGCAGAAACCTAGAGAGGAAGCAGGCTCAGAGGAGTGGCCAGAGGCAGAAACCTAGAGAGGAACCAGGCTCAGAGGAGTGGCCAGAGGCAGAAACCTAGAGAGGAACCAGGCTTAGAGGAGTGGCCAGGGGCAGAAACCTAGAGAGGAACCAGGCTCAGAGGAGTGGCCAGAGGCAGAAACCTAGAGAGGAGCCAGGCTCAGAGGAGTGGCCAAAGGCAGAAACCTAGAGAGGAACCAGGCTCAGAGGAGTGGCCAGAGGCAGAAACCTAGAGAGGAACCAGGCTCAGAGGAGTGGCCAGAGGCAGAAACCTAGAGAGGAACCAGGCTTAGAGGAGTGGCCAGAGGCAGAAACCTAGAGAGGAACCAGGCTCAGAGGAGTGGCCAGAGGCAGAAACCTAGAGAGGAACCAGGCTTAGAGGAGTGGCCAGGGGCAGAAACCTAGAGAGGAACCAGACTCAGAGGAGTGGCCAGTCCTCTTCTGTGGACTCTGAATAACATTAATGGATTATTTCTTTTGGACTCCACCTGGAATCCCTTACAATATAGTATTGATTTGTATTTTTGTACATTGCCACGAGAACTTACATGTTAAGGCTTTCTGGTAAACACACTTATTCTTGTAATGGTGATAGTGGATATTGACTAGGAATCTGAGTAATATTGCTTTATGTGCAAAACACTTTCCAAAGTGTGTTGTCATAGCAACACGCTATTATGAAACACGTTTGGAGGAAAGATCCTTCCACAAGCTTGCAGACGCTGACATAAAGCTTAGAGAGGACACAACTGGGATGGCATTTCAGCTCTACAATCACTTATCCCTCAGGCTCCCAATCACCTCTCTCCTCTCTCTCTCAGAAATTCAACCCCAAAATCTTCAAAAAGAAACAGAGGAATGGGAGTTCTCCCAAGCCAAGCTGTCCCTACTGCTGCTGTGCTGTGGGCAGCAAAGACCGCTCCCTCTCCGTTTGGGTAAGAACCGTCTTTCTATGTCTGAGACATTACAACCAGTAGATGGTGATAGCTTTGATGTCATCCACGTATTCCTATGGAAAACTCCCGATGGCGCATGAGGTAGTTGAATTTGAAGTGCAAGGATCATGGTCGATGTAGTCATTTTCATCAACCGGGAGCCTCCTCGTAGCCTGCTGGCACGTGATTGGTCTGTGTCAGTATGTGGTCCTTGTATGATGACAAATGTAGTCAGAATAGATCGCTATTTAATTAAATATCTTGATTCGTAGCGAACTTTAAAATAATTAATGTCGGGATCGAACTTGATCAGAATCAATTCCTTTTAGAGCCCAAAACCAGGGTCCCTACATTTGGTTTGGCCGTTCTTGCGATCAGAATTTACGTAGGCTGCTCTAGAGCAAACCAGGGCTTTTGGCAGAGCTAGGTTGCTACGCTTGTGACTTCACGCTCCAGACTGGACACTGGGGTGCCTGGTCTGTGTACAGGATTTGTCAGATGTTTATCCTTCATACCTCATTCAAACGGACATATCTACTAGCAAAACAAATCCGTTTTCTTGTTTTTGTTGTATTGATTGTTTTAATTGCATCTAATCTAGTCACGCATTTTAGACGGATAGTGAGACCCACCCTCCATCAATGTGTCTCCACAGCAGTATGTGTACATGTGAATGTCTCCGTAGAATCCCCAACAACATATTTGACAGATCTATTTTAATGAACTGTACCAACTCTGTTTTGTGTGTGGGCGTTACCTCTCCGTTTTCAGCTGACGTCTCTGAAGCGCCCTCTAGTGGTCATCCACGACCTGTTCGATAAATCCATCATGGACATCTCATGGTGAGAGTACCCACCCTCACTGAATTCATCTACTTTGACATATAATACATGTCTTTAGAGACCGATAGTCTGTTTCTTAGCCAGCGTGCCAGTCTGTTTCTTAGCCTGGGTTTGATGATATTAGTTTTCTTCAAAGTGTACGGTGGGAACGCTGTTAGTTACAGTGTGTGGTGGCGTTTTGCTCCCTGCTCCACTTAGGACCCTGAATGGGCTAGGTATCTTGGTGTGCTCCATGGACGGTACAGTGGCATACCTCAACTTCTCTCAGGACGAGCTTGGGGACCCCCTCAACGAGGACGAGAAGGTCAGCCAACTGCTAATGTCCTTTGACGTGACCCAACCAGTGTTGGGGTCAATACTACGACTTCAATTCCCTCTTTCTGTACTCTCTGTAAATATAAAGTTTCCCCCAAAAGCTTTAGAGCGAAGGTGCCAATTATATGTCTCACAACAACCCAGAACACCTGTAGAACAGCAAAGTGCTTAGTTTAGAAAATTTCAGTTCACATATATTTTTTCTCCCCCTGCTGTGACACTGGGCCGTCACGTTAGCTTTCAAGAAGTTCCCCCCAGATCTATAAGACATTTGTCTAGTGGACTATGAGATGATCTTCTAGCTAGCTAACACTCCTCCATCCAGAACGCCATCCACCAGAACATCTATGGTAAGAGCCTGGCCATCACCACCGAGGCCCAACTCTCCACCACCATCATCGAGAACCCGGAGATGCTCAAGTACCAGCAGGAGAGGCAGCGTGCAGAGCAGGTCAACCACAGGATGACCCACGAGGCCCAGGCCCACAAACTCACCAGCGTGGTCAACGGAGAGTCCCTGGAGGACATCCGCAAGGTAGGATGGGTCAGCTAGGTACAGATCTAGGATCAGCTCCCCACAATCCTAACTATTAGTGGGGAATCTGCAAAACTGACCCAAGATCAGCATCTAGGGCAGGGGTGACATCCGCAAGGTAGGATGGGTCAGCTAGGTACAGATCTAGGATCAGCTCCCCACAATCCTAACTATTAGTGGGGAATCTGCAAAACTGACCCAAGATCAGCATCTAGGGCAGGGGTGACATCCGCAAGGTAGGACAGGCCGGTATGAGGGTTAGGGTCAATTCGAGAACATTCAAATAGTAGACTGAAATTACAATTCTGTTCAATGCTTTTAACAAGGTACTTTTGGAATTGGAATTTGGTTTACTTTCGGAATTGACTGGAATTTAAATGGAATTATCCCCGATCCTAATAAGTACAGATCTAGGATCAGCTTACCCTCCCCAATCCTAACCTTACCCATTAGTGGGGAATCTGCTAAATGGACCTTAGATCAGCGTGTAGGGGCATCTTCACCCTACTCTGCACGGCAACAATGCACCTCAGAGCAGGACCAGTACAGCACTACAGTCTGATTAACACTATAAAGACTGGGCCAGCCTTTTACAGCTTGGTTCGGCATCTTACGTAGTTGCTGGAACGGAACATGAACGTGAAAAGAAAATATCCAAGCCAGAACCGCGTGGTTCCGGTCGGTCCAATAATGTGAGTCAGGCACACATGCTCAGCCCAATATAGCTGTCACTTAGTTCTCCCTGTTGCAGGTGTTCGGTTCTCTCCACTGTTTGATTTACAATGACATTTATTGTATTTTTTTGTCACATCCCTACATTTTGAATCCATTGGCTTCATTGAGGGGATGTAATGAAATGATAGGCATGTAGAACATCAATAAACATATTGATGTCAACCATTAACACCAATGCATAACATTGACCCACAGCTCCCTGTATGGTTCTGTTTAGGGTTGGAATGTTCCGGAAACATTCCCAAAACCAGTTTTAAAGAAATCCTGGTTATAAGATTCCTGGAATTATGAGGAAATCTGAGAAATCCTGCAATTGAAATTTCTGGGGGGAAAAAACAGAATTTTGCAACCCTAGTTCTGTCTTCATTTTGGTTTGTCACCTTTGTCCATGCATTGTCTCGGCAGACTTGCTCTCCCTGAAAGGCAGATATCAGGGCCTGTATTCATTAAAGATATTCCAGTAATTTGACATATATTTAGATATTAGTTTCCTTACTTTGAAAGCTGTCTATGGACAAGGATTAGCAACATTTGCAGATACATTTCCCATGTAAATCAATCTCCCTCTTAGCATGTATCAAATTTCATGCTGAACTGTCCCTTTTTAAACGTCTCAGACGTTTATATAATCTGTCCTTATAGTCGTATTCATCGTGATCTAAAAGGATAACCTGATCCTAAATCAGCACTCCTGCTTTTAGGCGCTTGATACACCTGGCACAAGATCTAGGATCACTTTTGTCCTTCTTGATTTTAATGATCCTAGATCAGCACTTCTGCTTTGTAAATACAGTCCCAGATCCGATATAACTGAAGGAATAAAACATGTGGGGGGGAGAGAGAGAGACTGAAGGAACCGTAAAATATGAGAACAGCTCTCATTTGTTAACAAGACAAATGGCCATGAGAGTTGAGAAGTCAGTTGAGATGAGTTGGTATTATGTTGTCATGCATTCTGTGGTCTTGCACATGTTTTAATGGTCTCTTACCCTGGATATTTGTTTTCTTCTCCTAGAACCTGTTGAAGAAACAGGTTGAGACGAGGACCGCGGACGGCAGGAGGAGGATTACTCCTCTCTGCATCGCCCAGCTCGACACAGGGTAACTCATACACCTCTGATACACCTTTTCCATTTATTCTATTCCAGAAATTACAATGAGCCCTTCCTCCATCAAACAAAGCAGTTATACTATAGAACTCATTTTTAAGACTGCTTCATTCTATTTTGGTTTTAATACGTTCTTTTGCGGGATTCATTTTTGTTCTCCGCCGTTAAAGACATGCAAATACATTTTGTTAAAGCCAAATGACATACAGTTTCATACGTTTGTTACGTTCCCCAGCTAGAAACGCAAATAATGTCGCTCGAACAGTCACTGACAATCAACCAAACAGGTGGGGTTTTATGAGGGGTTCTGAAAGACACTCATGGGGGTGTCCACAGAAAGTTGACTAGCAACAACAACCAGGACCTAAAAGACGCCCACTAAATTTGCCCAAGAAGAGGTAAACAAAAGAAAAACCCACATAAAGACGGGAAGCAAACCTAAAAGGTGGAGCACAACAAAATCAGACTCAGGAATGTTTTTCTAGAAATAAACTAGGGAGAGCCAACTAAAGGTTAACCCTCCACATCTATCAAGACAACTGAAGAACTGGACTGGCCAGCACAGGTGAAACACCTTCCCACTAACGAGATGGAAACCAGCACAAGTGTAACCCATGACTAACGAGGTGACACCAATCGTCGTGCCCTATGCGCTAATGAGCTATATGTGCTAAAGTCCAACCTCAAAACATAAATGAAAAAAACAAAGCCTGTAACACCTTCCCCCTTAAGACGACACATATATCCTATATTTTTGTTGGACAGGCTTGCTCAGTAAAGCTCTCAACATAGACTTCAAAGTCTGATGAAATCTCTCGAGCACCTTGATACTCTGGGTGGAAGGCACTAGAGGGGCTGTGGGTAAAACCCAACTGTTGTAGCATTTGCTGGAAGACCTTTGACATGAAATTCAAGCCTTGCCCCCCCCCCGCCCCCCCCGCGCTACCTGCAGAAGTCCAAACGTTGAGCATCATTTCACCGGGGCCTTAGAAAAATACTGTGAGCCGAGATTATCCTCAGTGGAATAGCCTTAGGCGAATGAGTGGCAGCACACATTATGGTTAAGTGGTTACAACTCTTGGCTTTGGGCAAAGGACCAACACAGTCCACCAAAGCCCTGTCGAAAGGTTGGTCAAAAGCAGGAATAGGCTGCAAAGATGCAACCGGTACAGCTTGTTTCGGTTTACCAAATACGACAGGATTCACAGTAAGCAACAACATCCTGTTTCAGACCAGAAGAAGTTCCCCAAATACCTCAGTATCTCTTGTCGAAGAGTAACTGGAACGACAATTTTGAGATACACAGAGCCAATCGTCTTTCCCAGAAGTGGCGCGAGAACACCATTTCCTCATTAGAACACCATCTCTGTCAAAGTAACCCACACAAACTTCATCCAACTCCTCTGGACATATCTCAGCAAAAAGAGAGGAGAGGGAATCATCTTTACTATTCCGTAATCAGCTGCTGCTTCCTAAAAAAAGTGTCAACTGAAGGGAACCCTCTCTTCCTTCAGCGGTCCTACGAACTCGCTCACCTTTTGGGGTTTTCAAAGGAGTGGCGAAATCAGGATCACCTATAAATGTCTGGGACAGATTGAATATAGTGGGATCGCTGACGTCCTCCTCAACACCAGACTTGTTCCCAGTGACATTCTTAGACATAGCATGTGTAACGGAACACACTGGGAATATTCTAGGGTACTTTTCTGATAACACATCAGGTTCCTCTCGTCTGGGTTGCTTTGAAACGACAGGATTTAGCACGACCTTCGAACCTTTCCCACAAGAACACCTTGGAGGAGCAGTGACCAAGTACATTGCGGCCGTTTAAGGGATGTGGCAATCCGCTCAAACAGTCAAATATACATCCACCTCCTTTTCGTTTGGTTGTTCCGCCCCAGATCAAACTCTTTTGAGGGTGTAGGATGGCCTGAATGGATCAGGAGTACGTCCAGATCAATCTCTTTTGAGGGTGTAGGATGTGCTGAATGGATCAGGAGTACGTCCAGATCGATCTCTTTTGAGGGTGTAGGATGGCCTGAATGGATCAGGAGTACGTCCAGATCAATCTCTTTTGAGGGTGTAGGATGTGCTGAATGGATCAGGAGTACGTCCAGATCGATCTCTTTTGAGGGTGTAGGATGGCCTGAATGGATCAGGAGTACGTCCAGATCGATCTCTTTTGAGGGTGTAGGATGGCCTGAATGGATCAGGAGTACGTCCAGATCGATCTCTTCCAATCAAATGGCATGCGCACTTTCTCCTTGTTCTAGTCTGGCTGCACATTCTTCTTGTTCTAGTCTGGCTGCACATTCTCCTTGTTCTAGTCTGGCTGCACATTCTCCTTGTTCTAGTCTGGCTGCACATTCTCCTTGTTCTAGTCTGGCTGCACATTCTCCTTGTTCTAGTCTGGCTGCACATTCTCCTTGTTCTAGTCTGGCTGCACATTCTCCTTGTTCTAGTCTGGCTGCACATTCTCCTTGTTCTAGTCTGGCTGCACATTCTCCTTGTTCTAGTCTGGCTGCACATTCTCCTTGTTCTAGTCTGGCTGCACATTCTCCTTGTTCTAGTCTGGCTGCACATTCTCCTTGTTCTAGTCTGGCTGCACATTCTCCTTGTTCTAGTCTGGCTGCACATTCTCCTTGTTCTAGTCTGGCTGCACATTCTCCTTGTTCTAGTCTGGCTGCACATTCTCCTTGTTCTAGTCTGGCTGCACATTCTCCTTGTTCTAGTCTGGCTGCACATTCTCCTTGTTCTAGTCTGGCTGCACATTCTCCTTGTTCTAGTCTGGCTGCACATTCTCCTTGTTCTAGTCTGGCTGCACATTCTCCTTGTTCTAGTCTGGCTGCACATTCTCCTTGTTCTAGTCTGGCTGCACATTCTTATTGTTTGGCTGCACGCTCATCTTGTCTTTCCTTGTCCTCCAACTCTAATTTCTGTTACCACGTTGCCTTAAGCACTACCTCAATTGTATGTCTATGGGGTGTACGCTACCAAGTGTAAAAATAAAAAAGTACATTTTCACCGTCCTCCCTCAATGGGGTTTACTCTACCACCCGTAAGACCCTTTTCATCGTCCTCCCTCAATGGGGTTTACTCTACCACCCGTAAGACCCTTTTCATCGTCCTCCCTCAATGGGGTTTACTCTACCACCCTTAAGACCCTTTTCATCATCCCCCCTCAATGGGGTTTACTCTACCACCCGTAAGACCCTTTTCATCATCCTCCCTCAATGGGGTTTACTCTACCACCCGTAAGACCCTTTTCATCGTCCTCCCTCAATGGGGTTTACTCTACCACCCGTAAGACCCTTTTCATCATCCCCCCTCAATGGGGTTTACTCTACCACCCGTAATACCCTTTTCATCGCCCTCCCTCAATGGGGTTTACTCTACCACCCGTAAGACCCTTTTCATCATCCTCCCTCAATGGGGTTTACTCTACCACCCGTAAGACCCTTTTCATCGTCCTCCCTCAATGGGGTTTACTCTACCACCCGTAAGACCCTTTTCATCATCCCCCCTCAATGGGGTTTACTCTACCACCCGTAAGACCCTTTTCATCGCCCTCCCTCAATGGGGTTTACTCTACCACCCGTAAGACCCTTTTCACTTAAGTCTGTGGCTTTATTTTTTATAAACCTGTGTTTATGCAACTTTCTAAATTATTCCGGCGATCTTATAACCCCCCCCCCCCCCCCCCCCCCCCCCCTCATTAGTAACTGCGCTACACCTGTAATGGCTTGTCCATCTTGTTAGTCGGAAGGTGTTTCACCCGTGTTAGCATAGGTGATATTTAAGATTGGCTGGGCCAGTGCTCCAGTTGAGCGTGAGAGATGTTGGGAGAGCTAAGCTGCCATTTTGTTATGTTCCCACAAGACAAACTCAAAATGTTGCCCACAACAAATGGAACTAACAAAGAAGATCACTAACGAACAAAACAAAGAGGTTCTGAAAGGTACCCATGTGGGTGCAAACTGAAAATGGGCAAAGCAACTAGTAAGGGTTTATAAAAGACCCATCATGGATGCCCACTAGGTTTGCCTCCAGATTTTTTTCGAAACACAATTTAGGATAGGGAGTAAAAAGAATATGGAGCAAAACAAACAGGGGAAACCATAACAAATCAGGCTTCTTTCAAACTTAAAAGGTCGAGCTTAAAAATCACACCTCAGCTCACGTGAAGTGTAGCTCTCCCAACATCTCGCACGCTCAACTGGAGCACTGGCCCAGCCAATCTTAAATATCACCTATGCTAACACGGGTGAAACACCTTCCGACTAACAAGATGGACATGCCATTACAGGTGTAGCGCAGTTACTAACGAGGTGACACCAATCGATGCCCCCTACGTGCTAACACGTTACCTTCGAAATAGATCCACTAAACCTGTTACACATTTGACAAATAATTGTCAATATATTACATTACCACGGGGATAGTCTTGTTTATGTTAGTTTGAAGTCTCACTGTTTTTGTTTGAATCCTCAGGGATTTCTCCCCAGCCCTCTTCAACAGCGTTCCCATCCTCCCTGGGTCGGCCAGCCAGCTCACCTCCCAGCTTTCCTCAGACTCCAACACGGCCACCTCCAATTTGGACCCCCTATCCACCCCACTGGGGAGCAAGGCCCCAGATGACGCCAAAGACAGGTCAGTTGTCCTGTCTGTCTAGTCTTCTCTGCCATTCTCTCCTCTCCATCTCTCTTTCTCTCCTGCTCTGCTTCCACCCCCCCGGCCTGTTAATTTAATATTTTGCTCTCCCTCTCTTTTCCATTCCTGACAGTGTTTCCGGTGCCACGGCCCAGGCCTCGTCTCTTAACACCACAGCCATGAAGTCCAACCTGCTCCTAACTACCTCCACCAAGATGGAGCCGATGAAAGCCCTTGACTCCAGGTTCACAGAGAGGTCAAAGGTCATGCCCGGGGTCACCATCTCTATGGCGGGACTCACCCCGCTAGACAGGTAAGGGAACAGAACCATCAAGCTTATCCCAATAGTCTTTATGATCAGTCAACAGTTGCTGATTTGAGGCATACAATGCTGGAACGTTATTGGTCGTTTCCACATCTGATATTCTTGTTATCTGAACACGGGAAAAATAAATCAGTTTAGGACGTACATATGTTCCTATGAACACAACAAAAACAACAGATTGAATGCTAGCTTTGTTTTTAATGGAGCAATCCACCTTTGATTGACACTTCTTGGAATAGATGTTAAGTGATGACCAGTTTCTTTAAAAAAAAAATATATATATATATATATTCACTGAACTAGATTGATCTGTTTTTGTTCTTTCCTTGTTGACTGGGACTTGGAGGTTGTCTCTCTAGAAAGGGCATCTTCATTCAGGTCAATGAGGCCATAATGGATGGACAAGTGAACAGGAATTACAGCTGGAAATGTCCCCATTAAACAGGAAATAGATGTCCCCATTAAACAGGAAATAGAGCATGAAGTGTCCCTGTTAACCTGGAAATAGGGTAGGAAGTACATCGTTCAAATTGGGCTCAACACACAACTCAACCCTCCTCACCAAAAAAGTTAATTCAATATTTTCCAAGCATTGCTTCGCCTATGATCATATATGAGGAAACACTACTAAGGCGATCGGGCATGGGTTAATGGAACACGTGGTGAGTCTATTTCTGTGGTTGTTGTCCTCCTGTTGTAGAGTGAAAGACGGCGGCACTTTAAAGGAGCTCAAGGATGAGACGAGCAGCGACAGCGAGGACAAGATGGTTGTGGTGAAGTCCCCCTCCTTCACCAAGAGGAAAGCCCTCGACGTGGACGGAGGGGACAACCAGTTGGAGAAGAGGAAGGCCCTAGACGTGGACGGAGGGGACAATCAGGTGGAGAAGCGGAAGGCCCTAGACGTGGACGGAGGGGACAACCAGGTAGAGAAGAGGAAAAAGGGACGGCCCAGGAAAATGGACGCGAAAATGATGATGCCCGTGTCCCACCAAACCTTCCAGCAGGTAAGGCCAGTTGATTTCACGTAATCTCATGACTTTACATATTTTTTCTGATGGAAGATATGATAATATTCAAGATATGCTTGTCTTTGAATGTAATGGTCTTGATTGGATATGGGATCAACAAGCTGATTGGCTGCGTACGAAATGACACCCTTATTCCTATAGTGTAGGAATATTCAACCGGGGGTCCCCTATGGGTCCGCTGTGGTACGGCAGGGGTCAACAGTGAAGAGGCGACTCTGGGATGCTGGCCTTCTAGATGAAAGTTGCAAAGAAAAAGCCATATCTCAGACTGGCCAATAAAAAGAAAAGATTAAGATGGACAAAAGAACACAGACACTGGACAGAGGAACTCTGCCTAGAAGGCCAGCATCCCGGAGTCGCCTCTTCACTGTTGACGTTGAGACTGGTGTTTTGCTGGTACTGTTTAATGAAGGTGCCAGTTGAGGACTTGTGAGTTGTCTGTAACTGTCCTCTTGCTCAGTTGTGCACCGGGGCCTCCCACTCTTTCTATTCTGGTTTGAGCCAGCTTGAGCTGTTTCATGAAGGGAGTAGTACACAGCGTTGTACGAGATCTTCAGTTTTTTGGCAATTTCTCGCATGGAATAGCCTTCATTTCTCAGAACAAGAGTAGACTGATGAGTTTCAGTAGAAAGTTCTTTGTTTCTGGCCATTTTGAGCCTGTAATTGAACCCACAAATGCTGATGATCCAGATACTCAACTCGTCTAAAGAAGGCCAGATTTATTGCTTCTTTAATCAGTACAACAGTTTTCAGCTGTGCTAACATAATTGCACAATGGTTTTCTAATGAACAATTAGCCTTTTTAAACTTGGATGAGCTAACACAACGTGCCATTGGAACACAGGAGTGATGGTTGCTGATAATGGGCCTCTGTAAGCCTATGTAGATATTCCATAAAAAATCAGCCGTTTCCAGCTACGATAGTCATTTACAACATTAACAATGTCGACACTGTATTTCTGATTAATTTTATATTATTTTAATCGACAAAAACAAGGACATTTCTAAGTGACCCCAAACTTTTTAATGGTAGTGTATGTCTGCATACACACATGCATACACACATGCATACACACATGCATACACACATGCATACACACATACATACATACACACATACATGCATACATACATACATACATACATACATACATACATACATACATACATACATACATACATACATACATACATACATACATACATACATACATACATACATACATACATACATACATACATACATACATACATACATACATACATACATACATACATACATACATGCATACATGCATACATACATGCATGCATGTACCAGATTTGCCAGTTCTTGCTGTGAAATGTAACCCCCTTTTCCACCAAGGCACCGGCAAGTTCCCGGACATTTCTGGGGGGAATGGCCCTAGCCCTCACCCTCCGATCCAATAGGTCGCAGATGTGCTCAATGGGATTGAGATCCGGGCTCTTCGCTGGCCATGGCAGAACACTGACATTTCTGTCTTGCAGGAAATCACACAGAGAACGAGCAGTATGGCTGGTGGCATTGTAATGCTGGAGGGTCATGTCAGGATGAGCCTGCAGGAAGGGTACCTTTTGAAGGAGGAGGATGTCTTTCCTGTAACACACACGTTGAGATTTCCTGCAATGACAACAATCTCAGTTCGATGATGCTGTGACACACCGCCCCAGACCATGATGGACCCTCCACCTCCAAATTGATCCCGCTCCAGTGTACAGGCCTCGGTGTAACGCTCATTCCTTCAACGATAAACACGAATCCGGCCATCACCCCTGGTGAGACAAAACCGTGACTCGTTAGTGAAGAGTACTTTTTGCCAGTCCTGTCTGGTCCAGCGATGGTGGGTTTATGCCCATAGGTGACGTTGTTGCCGGTGATGTCTGGTGAGGACCTGCCTTACAACAGGCCTACAGGCCCTCGCTCCAGCCTCTCTCTCCAGTCTGAGCACTGATGGAGGGATTGTGCATTCCTGGTGTAACTCGGGCAGTTGTTGTTGCCATCCTGTAACTGTCCCACAGGTGTGATGTTCGGATGTACCGATCCTGTGCAGGTGTTGTTACACGTGGTCTGCCACTGTGAGGATGATCAGTTGTCCGTCCTGTCTCCCTGTAGCGCTGTCTTAGGCGTCTCACAGTACGGAGATTGCAATTCATTGTTCTGGCCACAACTGCAGTCCTCATGCCTCCTTGCAGCATGCCTAAGGCACATTCACGCAGATGAGCAGGGACCCTGGACATCTTTCTTTTGGTGTTTTTCAGAGTCAGTAAAAAGGCCTCTTTAGTGTCCTGAGTTTTCATAACTGACCTTAATTGCCAACTGTCTGTAAGCTGTTAGTGTCTTAACGACCGTTCTACAGGTGCATGTTCATTCATTGTTTATGGTTCATTGAACAAGCATGGGAACCAGTGTTTAAACCCTTGACAATGAAGATCTACAGCACCAGTCGAAAGTTTGGACACCTACTCATTCAAGGGTTTTTCTACATTGTAGAATAGTAGTGAAGACATCAAAGTTTTAAACAAATCAAAATATATTTTAGACGCTTCAAAGTATTCACCCTTTGCCTTGATGACAACTTTTGGTGTTCTCTCAACCAGCTTCACGAGGAATGCTTTTCCAACACTCTTGGAATTCCCACATATGCTGAGCACTTGTTGGTTGCTTTTTCTTCGCTCTGTGGTCCAACTCATCCCAAACCATCTCAATTGGGTTGAGGTCGGGTGATTGTGGAGGCCAGGTCATCTGATGCAGCACTCCATTACTCTCTGTCTTGGTCAAATAGCTCTTACACAGCCTGGAGGTGTGTTGGGCCATTGTCCTGTTGAAACAAATGATAGTCCCACTAAGCGCAAACCAGATTGGGATGGTGCAGAATTCTGTGGTAGCCATGCTGGGTAAGTGTGCCTTGAATTCTAAATAAATCACAATGTCATGAGCAAAGAAACCCATACCATCACACCTCTTCCATGCTTCCTGGTGGGAACCACACATGCGGAGAACATCCGGTCACCTACTCTGTGTCTCACAAAGACACAGCGGTTGGAACCAACATTTTACAATTTGGACTCATCAGACCAAAGGACAGATTTCTACCGGTTTAATGTCCATTGTGCGTGTTTCTTGGCCTAAGCAAGCCTCTTCTTCTTATTGGAGTCCTTTAGTAGTGGTTTCTTTGTAGCAATTCGACCATAATGATGCCGACAGATAGGGCAGCTCTGCTTCTAGCTCCTACGCAACTTTGCAGTATTTTTGTTTTTTTGTGTGTTATTTCTTCCTTTATTAGCCCAGAATGTTTTTTTTTGTGTTATTACCTACAGCCGGAAATAACTTTCTGGATATCAGAGCGGCGGTATCTCACCAGGAATACAACTTTCCCGAATTGGATCCTTTGTTCGTACCTCCCAGGGCAATTGAACTTACCCCAGAGGCTGCTCCAAGATGCTGCCGGAGGAGAAGAGGTTTTCGGAGTGGACTTCTAGTCCGACAACATCCACTCCTTCCGAGTATATTACTCGCTAATGTTCAGTCTCTGGACAATAAAGTAGACAAGCTCAGGGAGAGAGGGTCTCCTTCCAGAGAGACATCAGGGACTGTAACGTACTCTGTATCACAGAATCATGGCTCTCTCTAGATATACTGTCCCCGTTCATACAGCCAGCTGGGTTCTCAGTTCATCGTGCAGACAGGCATAAAGAACTCTCCGGGAAGAAGAAAGGCAGGGGTGTATGTTGAATGACTCCTGGTGTGATTGTGGTAACATACAGAAACTCAAGTCCTTTTGTTCACCCGACCTAGAATACCTCACAATCAAATGCCAACGTATTACGTCCAAAGAGAATTATCTTCGATTATATTCACAGCCGTGAATGCAAAGGGAAAAACAGCCACGTCGCAGACAGACTTCTTGCTCCCGAACAAGCTAAACACCTTCTTCGCCCGCTTTGAGGATAACACAGTACCACCGGCGCAGCCTGCTCCCCACTTGCTTCAAGATGTCCACCACTGTTCCTGTACCCAAGAAAGAAAAGGTAACTGAACAAAATAACTATTGCCCCGTAGCACTCAATTCTGTCAGCATGAAGTGCTTTGAAAGGCTAGCTAAGGATCATATCACCTCAACCTTACTAGATACCCTGGATACTTCAATTTGCTTACCGCCCCGATAGATCCACAGACTGCAATCGCCATCACTCTGCACACTGTCCTATCCCATCTGGAGAAGAGGAATACCTATGTAAGACTGCTGTTCATTGACCATAGTTCAGCATTCAACACCATAGTTCCCTCTAAGCTCATCATTAAGCTCAGGGCCCTAGGTCTGAACCATGCACTGTGCAACTGGGTCCTGGACTTCTAGACGAGCCGCCCCCAGGTGGTGAAGGCAGGAAACACCTCTACTTCGCTGATCCTCAAACACAGGGCCCCCATAAGGGTGCGTGCTCAGCACCCTCATGTACTCCCTGTTCACCCATGACTGCCTGGCCACGCATACCTCCAACTCGGTCATCAAGTTTGACGAAAACACAGTTGTTGGCCTGATTATCAACAATGACGAGACAGCCTACAGGGAGGAGGTGAGGGCCCTGGTGGAGTGGTGCCAGGAAAATAACCTCTCTCTCAACGTCAACAAAACAAAGGAACTGATTGTGGACTTCAGGAAACAGCAGTGTGAGCACGCCCCTATCCACATCAACGGGACCGCAGTGGAGAAGATGAAAAGCTTCAAGTTCCTCTGTGTACACATCACTGACGATCTGAAAAGGTGCAACAGTGCCTCTTCAACCACAGGAGGCTGAAGAAATTTGGCTTGGCTCCTAAGACCCGCACAAACTTTTACAGATACAGCATGACAGGACGCTCTTAATTGTGTATCACTGCCTGGTACGGAAACTGCACTGCCCACAACCACAGGGTTCATTAGAGGGTGGTGCGGTCTGCCCATCGAGTCACCGTCTTTTACCAAATAGGGCTATCTTCTGTATACCACCCACATACCTTGTCACAACACAACTGATTGGCTCAAACGCATTATGTAAAATAAATTACACAAATGAACATTTAACAAGACACACCTGTTCATTGAAATGCATTCCAGTTGACTACTTCATGAAGCAGGTTGAGAGAATGCCAAGTGTGTGCAAAGCTGTCATCAAGGCAAAGGGTGGCTACTTTGAAGAATCTTAAATATAAAATATATTTTGATTTGTTTAACAATTGTTATGGTTACTACATGATTCCATGTGTGTTATTTCATTAGTTTTGATGTCTTCACTATTATTATACAACCCTTGAATGAGTAGGTGTGTCCAAACATTTGACTGGTACTGCATTTCAATCTATTAATATCTCTAGCAACAACTGAATAAACACATTTTTGCACGTGGTTTTGAGGTCAGACCAATTCTTATTCTTCAACCAAGAAGATTTTCGCTAGCTTGATAGGCTTGCTAATATTGCAAATAATGAAGTTAGTCTAACCATATTGTCAAATTTATGCAAGCAAGCAAGCTATCTATCTATATTATCCCCATTGATGAGTTTATAATTGTCAATAATGAATGTTTGCAACTTTTGGTTAAAAAGGTGAAAGGTCGTTGGTGAAATGTCGCAACTCGGGTAACAAAAATGTATCCCGGATTCCCTTTTGTAATTATGAGTTGGATGATGCTTAACCACGTTTCCATCCACATTGCGTAGAAAAATAAATCACAACGGCTGTGATGGAAACAGGAAGTGTTGTTAGTATTTTAGAAATGTCGACAGGCGGTTTGTTCGTTAGACTTGGTGGGATATATTTGTGTCTGTAAAATGTGTTATGTGACCAATTGCAGTAGAAATGATTTCTTGCGCAATTTTTTTTTCTAGAATAACCATGTCGAGGTAAATTTGCAGTCACGAAATGCTATGTTCTCTGGGCCTCCCACTACGACTTGAAAATGTAATGCAGACTTTATTTAAGCAATAATGCACAAGGGGGTGTGGTATATGGCCAATATACCACGGCTAAGGGCTGTTCTCATGCACAACATGGAGTGTTGACCCCCCCCCCCCCCCCCCCCCCCCGAGGTCCCTTATTGCTATTACAAACTGGTCACCAATGTAATTAGAGCAGTAAAAATAAATGTTTTGTCTTATCCGTGGTATACGGCTGTCAGCCAATCAGCATTCAGGGCTCAAACCACCCAGTTTATAATAGGCTATAAGTTGTGATGAAGTTCGCAATGAGGTGAAAGTGCACGGTGATGAACTTGATTCTCTTTTCCAATAAATATTGAGGGTCTTAAGTTAAATGCAACGACGATCGGTGCTTAGCTGCCATTGAACAAATAAAAATTATCATTCTCTTATCCATTTCATAATACACTGAACAAAAATATAAAATGTAACATGTAAAGTGTTGGTCCCATGTTTCATTAGCTGAAATAAAAGTTCTGTACGCACAAAAAGCTTATTTCTCTAAAATGTTGTTCACAAATTTGTTTACAATCCATCCACCTGACAGGTGTGGCTTATCAAGAAGCTGATTAAACAGCATGCCCATTACACAGGTACACCTTGTGCTGGGGACAATAAAATGCCACACAATGTTCACCAGAGCTGTTGCCAGTTAAGTGAATGTTCATTTCTCTACCATAAGCCACCTCCAATGTCGTTTTTAGAGAATTTGGCCTCACAACCACAGACCACGTGTATTTGTATTTTTTATTTTTTTATTTCACCTTTATTTAACCAGGTAGGCTAGTTGAGAACAAGTTCTCATTTGCAACTGCGACCTGGCCAAGATAAAGCATAGCAGTATGAGCAGACAACACAGAGTTACACATGGAGTAAACAATTAACAAGTCAATAACACAGTAGAAAACAAAGGGGGAGTCTATATACAATGTGTGCAAAAGGCATGAGGTAGGCGAATAATTACAATTTTGCAGATTAACACTGGAGTGATAAATGATCAGATGGTCATGTACAGGTAGAGATATTGGTGTGCAAAAGAGCAGAAAAATAAATAAATAAAAACAGTATGGGGATGAGGTAGGTGAAAATGGGTGGGCTATTTACCAATAGACTATGTACAGCTGCAGCGATCGGTTAGCTGCTCAGATAGCTGATGTTTGAAGTTGGTGAGGGAGATAAAAGTCTCCAACTTCAGCGATTTTTGCAATTCGTTCCAGTCACAGGCAGCAGAGTACTGGAACGAAAGGCGGCCAAATGAGGTGTTGGCTTTAGGGATGATCAGTGAGATACACCTGCTGGAGCGCGTGCTACGGATGGGTGTTGCCATCGTGACCAGTGAGCTGAGATAAGGCGGAGCTTTACCTAGCATGGACTTGTAGATGACCTGGAGCCAGTGGGTCTGGCGACGAATATGTAGCGAGGGCCAGCCGACTAGAGCATACAAGTCGCAGTGGTGGGTGGTATAAGGTGCTTTAGTGACAAAACGGATGGCACTGTGATAGACTGCATCCAGTTTGCTGAGTAGAGTGTTGGAAGCCATTTTGTAGATGACATCGCTGAAGTCGAGGATCGGTAGGATAGTCAGTTTTACTAGGGTAAGCTTGGCGGCGTGAGTGAAGGAGGCTTTGTTGCGGAATAGAAAGCCGACTCTTGATTTGATTTTCGATTGGAGATGTTTGATATGAGTCTGGAAGGAGAGTTTGCAGTCTAGCCAGACACCTAGGTACTTATAGATGTCCACATATTCTAGGTCGGAACCATCCAGGGTGGTGATGCTAGGCGGGCATGCGGGTGCAGGCAGCGATCGGTTGAAAAGCATGCATTTAGTTTTACTAGCGTTTAAGAGCAGTCGGAGGCCACGGAAGGAGTGTTGTATGGCATTGAAGCTTGTTTGGAGGTTAGATAGCACAGTGTCCAATGACGGGCCGAAAGTATATAGAATGGTGTCGTCTGCGTAGAGGTGGATCAGGGAATCGCCCGCAGCAAGAGCAACATCATTGATGTATACAGAGAAAAGAGTCGGCCCGAGAATTGAACCCTGTGGCACCCCCATAGAGACTGCCAGAGGACCGGACAGCATGCCCTCCGATTTGACACACTGAACTCTGTCTGCAAAGTAATTGGTGAACCAGGCAAGGCAGTCATTCGAAAAACCGAGGCTACTGAGTCTGCCGATAAGAATATGGGGATTGACAGAGTCGAAAGCCTTGGCAAGGTCGATGAAGACGGCTGCACAGTACTGTCTTTTATCGATGGCGGTTATGATATCGTTTAGTACCTTGAGTGTGGCTGAGGTGCACCCGTGACCGGCTCGGAAACCAGATTGCACAGCGGAGAAGGTACAGTGGGATTCGAGATGGTCAGTGACCTGTTTGTTGACTTGGCTTTCGAAGACCTTAGATAGGCAGGGCAGGATGGATATAGGTCTGTAACAGTTTGGGTCCAGGGTGTCTCCCCCTTTGAAGAGGGGGATGACTGCGACAGCTTTCCAATCCTTGGGGATCTCAGACGATATGAAAGAGAGGTTGAACAGGCTGGTAATAGGGGTTGCGACAATGGTGGCGGATAGTTTCAGAAATAGAGGGTCCAGATTGTCAAGCCCAGCTGATTTGTACGGGTCCAGGTTTTGCAGCTCTTTCAGAACATCTGCTATCTGGATTTGGGTAAAGGAGAACCTGGAGAGGCTTGGGCGAGGAGCAGCGGGGGGGGCGGGGCTGTTGGCCGAGGTTGAAGTAGCCAGGCGGAAGGCATGGCCAGCCGTTGAGAAATGCTCATTGAAGTTTTCGATAATCATGGATTTATCGGTGGTGACCGTGTTACCTAGCCTCAGTGCAGTGGGCAGCTGGGAGGAGGTGCTCTTGTTCTCCATTGACTTCACAGTGTCCCGTTGTGTGGGAGAGCGGTTAGCTGATGTCAACGTTGTGAACCGAGTGCCCCGTAGTGGTGGTGGGCTGATGGTATGGGCAAGCATAAGCTACGGACTACGAACACAATTGCATTTTATCGATGGCAATTTGAATGCACAAAAATACCATGACGAGATCCTGAGGCCCGCTGTGAGGCCCAGTCATCTGAAATCCTTAGATTTAGGGCCTCAATAATCCATTTCAATTGACTGATTTCCTCATATGAATTGTAACGCCGTAAAATCATTGAAATTGTTGCATTGTTGCGTTTTTATATTTTTGATCAGTTTAATAACTGAACCTGTCTACTTTATCAGCCAGCTATGGTCATGAGAGCATGAGCTAAAACACATTAAATGTGTGTATTTTTTGTTGTTGTTGTTGGTACGTGAGAACTGAAGCGCAAACGTGTTTTATTTTAATTGTATGTGCATTACGTCATCAGGCACTGCCTTGTAAACACGAGTCAGTTTGATGGAAACTTCTGGTGGGAAAATGTGTTGGTTTTTTTAATGCAAATTTGAAGGAAACCTAGCTATTGAATTGAAATTTCCCACTCTGAACTTCTGATAACTCCAATAGCATGTGAACTCCCCATTTGCACTCATTGGTGCTAATAACGCTTACAATAGTATCTAACAGGCTTTGAAAAGACATTGTTTAGTACCGCTAGCTGCTGGTACACTTTCTTGACTTACATTTTTGCCAACCTTTTGTTTAAACCGCTGCTATTAGTTTAACGTGTGTTTGCAGTCACCTTTCTATCTTACAGGCTATGTTAGAGTTTTCTCTTCCAATTATAATGTGGGGACTTTTGACCAGGGACATTTCTGAATTTTTTTTTTTCTTCTTTCCCCAACTGCACACTTGCAGGCTACCCCTTCATCAGAGAAGGAGCCTTGTTGTGTCGTTGCTATCCCCGTGGCTGTCCTCAAACTGCCCACTCCCACACCGCAGAAAGCATTTACTCTTCAGGTATGCTATTACATCACTCTTCAGTTGTGGCTAAACAACCCACATGGTCATAGACGGAGTCATGATCAGTACAATGGATGCTAGTCGGGGATGTGCTCTCTTTCTGCCATATTGTGTGTAGGTCAGTACGGAGCCCCCGGTGTACCTGGAGGTGGAGAACGACGTCTCTGCGGTGTCCGGAGCCAAACTCAGCCAGCTACGCTGTTCCAGGGAGGGCAGGGAGTGGGACACGTTGCTGCCCAGCCGAGTCATCACTGCAGCGGGCAGCAGGTAAGCAGTAAGGGGAGGGAGGTTCTACATGTCTCTAGTAGTATTAATGGTAGTTATCTGTTGTCTTAATACTTTACACTTGTAGGAATTGGCCTAATGTGGATAGAGCTAAATTGCAGTGTTTCTTCCAGAATAAATATGAAAAGCATAAACAACCAATTGAAAGGGAACAGTTTTGACGATTGAGAAAAGCATTAGACCAAAGTTGAGAACACAACAGTTCACCTGACACACGACTGAATCCAAACACTACACTGTTGATTTTATGTGTATTTTACATTTACTGGACTTTTCACCGCGTTTGTTTATTATAAAATCCTAAAATAATCTGGATACATTCAGTAACGTGATAATAATATTGGGGTAGGTGCAACTCGAGACAACAAAAAAAAAGGACCCGTGTTTGAGTGAGAGGACTGGTCTCTCCAAGAGGCCACACACCTCTACAAAGTGTGCACAGGTCCTAAGTCTTCAACTATAAGCTGTTTTTTTAAAACTCTCCTAGCTGTGCCATTGAGGAACTAAGAGCACACTTGCATTTGTTTTGTTTGGAACACAGCTCTGCGTCTCCCCTCAATCACACAGTTACGGTATGTTTCCAGAAACATATAAATCGCTATCTGGTTCAGGTGGGCGTCATTTGAAAGCTTTGTTCTATTGCCAACATGACTCATTATAAAATATTATCTTCGTGTCAGGCTTTCACACTGCAAACGGATCATAATTTTGGTGCACAGAGAAAATAATCATGGGTGTATTCAGGCGCCTTGTTCCGCAGCGATTTTTCATCACAATAGACAAACGGGCTCATTTTGTTCAAAACAACCCAGGGTATGACGCCATGTCATCTTGTAACTAACTATACATCAAACAAAGTGATCATAAACGGTGACACTGTATATATTAGTTTAATGAAATGGAAATGTGAAGTACACATTTGGACTCACAGGTGTTTGGCTTGTATCACATCCGTGGTATTTATTCTGCTCCTCAATGTCTCATCTTTGAAAATACATGGAGTCCTCTTCATTTACAGCATTTCCCTCAGACAACAGAAAAAGCAGAAGTTGCCAAATTAGTGGGAGGGATGGTGACCACTTCTTGTGGCTTCAGGTGCTCAAGTTCAGAACATCTGTCAGTCAAAACCCATACAGAGCTGTGAAGCGCAGAGCCTGAGCTATGATGTCATTTATAGCATGTTACTGTACAGTCACTGAGCTATGATGTCATATATAGCATGTTACTGTAGTCACTGAGCTATGATGTCATATATAACATGTTACTGTACAGTCACTGAGCTATGATGTCATATATAGCATGTTACTGTACAGTCACTGAGCTATGATGTCATATATAGCATGTTACTGTACAGACACTGAGCTATGATGTCATATATAGCATGTTACTGTACAGTCACTGAGCTATGATGTCATATATAGCATGTTACTGTACAGTCACTGAGCTATGATGTCATATATAACATGTTACTGTACAGACACTGAGCTCTGATGTCATTTATAGCATGTTACTGTACAGTCACTGAGCTATGATGTCATATATAACATGTTACTGTACAGTCACTGAGCTCTGATGTCATTTATAGCATGTTACTGTACAGTCACTATGTTTTGATTTCGGAGCTTATTAGTGCCCAAATCTGTCATTTTCAACCTGTATACAGGTACGAGTGTGAAGGGTAAAAGCTGGAATCCGTAGCAATGAAACTGCTATATCCATTTGCGGTATTACTACAACAAAGACTTTACTTCAAACTAATATTTTTGGGGGACGTCATTGCACTTGTGATTGAACAGCAGATTTTATAGCTCCTCTTCTCTGTTTAACCTCCTCGAGTCGATGTCCGTGCCCCTGCGGAAATCTATACGGAACAAAAATATAAACGCAACATGCAATCATTTCAACAAATTTACTGAGTTGCAGTTCATATAAGCAAATCAATCAATTGAAATAAATAAATGAGGCTCTAATCTATGGGTTTCATATGACACGGGGTGGGGGTGCAGCCTTGGGTGGGCCTGGGAGGGCATAGGCCCACCCACTGGGGAGCCAGGCCAGCCAATCAGGTCCACCCACTGGGGAGTGAGGACAGCCACAAAAGAGCTTCATTAGACAGAAATACTCCTCAGTTTCATCAGTTGTCTGGGTGGCTGGTCTCAGACGATCCCGCAGGTGAAGAAGCCGGATGTGGAGGTCCTGGGCTGGCGTGGTTACACACGGTCTGCGGTTGCGAGGCCGGTTGGATGTACTGCCAAATTCTTTAAAACGACATTGGAGTGGCTTATGGGAGAGAAATGAACACGTAATTCTCTAGCAACATCTCTGGTGGACATTCCTACAGTCAGCATGCCCATTGCACACTCCCTCAACTTGAGACATCTGTGGCATTGTGTTGTGTGACAACTGGCCTTTTATTGTCCCCCAGCTTGAGGTGCTGCTGTGTAATGATCATGCTGTTTAATCAGCTTCTTGATACGCCACTCCTGTTCAGTATAATTAGCATAATAAAAACATCCCCATAACAATCTGTCATTTTAAGCTGGAGAGATATCCACTGCATTCGCCCACGTTGTACTTTCTGCGGTGAAAAGTGACAGAGCTAGAGGCGGTCTATGTCTGACCATGAGACATGTTTTCACATGTTTTCACAAAGGCATCCAAACGGTTCGGCCTAAACTATTACGACCCCTCTATGAAAAGATGAGACCCCCCCCCCCCCCCCCCCCACAAGAGTTAGGACTCGTCTGAAGTTGGTACAGCCAATCTGACAACTTCTGTCTGTAGTGAACAGTTTGGGCCTCTGTGGAAAGGTGAGACTGTCACAAACAGATGCATGTTTTGCTCTAGTTGAACAAATGAATGGAAGTAGATATGGAGACTGTTTAGCCCCAAATAAGAGGTTAAATACCTGTAAAAAAATATATATATATATATAAATATATGTTTCCTGATCTTTCTTATATCGCTCAGATATAGGACCTACACTTCAGAACAAACTTCCTTTGGATTGTTTTGTTGTTGGGGGGGGCGACGACGACGGGACGGGGGGGGGGGAACTCTCTATTGTTCCATGTAGTGAATCTGTTTTTCAATGCGTTTGTACGGGCTAATATCAGTAAGGTCAAAGAAACTAAATAAACATTTTTTTCAAATCATTTTTTTGTTTGTTATTGTTATCCTTCAAGGGGGTGTTAAAATTCTAAATCAAATAACAACATGATCGCTGATATGACCTTCTTTTAAAAAAAAAATATATATCCATATAGAACTTACTAGAAACAAATGTCTGTTGTTCTTATCTCAGATCTAGGAGAGGCACAGGAGAACACACTTCCTGTCGACGGGGCTTCGACTGTAAGGGGTTAACAAAGTAAACCATAACAATATGCCCTGGGGCTTCGACTGTAAGGGGTTAACAAAGTAAACCATAACAATATGCCCTGGGGCTTCGACTGTAAGGGGGTTAACAAAGTAAACCATAACAATATGCCCTGGGGCTTCGACTGTAAAGGGGTTAACAAAGTAAACCATAACAATATGCCCTGGGGCTTCGACTGTAAGGGGGTTAACAAAGTAAACCATAACAATATGCCCTGGGGCTTCGACTGTAAGGGGGTTAACAAAGTAAACCATAACAATATGCCCTGGGGCTTCAACTGTAAAGGGGTTAACAAAGTAAACCATAACAATATGCCCTGGGGCTTCGACTGTAAGGGGTTAACAAAGTAAACCATAACAATATGCCCTGGGGCTTCGACTGTAAAGGGGTTAACAAAGTAAACCATAACAATATGCCCTGGGGCTTCGACTGTAAGGGGTTAACAAAGTAAACCATAACAATATGCCCTGGGGCTTCGACTGTAAGGGGGTTAACAAAGTAAACCATAACAATATGCCCTGGGGCTTCGACTGTAAGGGGGTTAACAAAGTAAACCATAACAATATGCCCTGGGGCTTCGACTGTAAGGGGTTAACAAAGTAAACCATAACAATATGCCCTGGGGCTTCGACTGTAAGGGGGTTAACAAAGTAAACCATAACAATATGCCCTGGGGCTTCGACTGTAAAGGGGTTAACAAAGTAAACCATAACAATATGCCCTGGGGCTTCGACTGTAAGGGGTTAACAAAGTAAACCATAACAATATGCCCTGGGGCTTCGACTGTAAGGGGTTAACAAAGTAAACCATAACAATATGCCCTGGGGCTTCGACTGTAAGGGGTTAACAAAGTAAACCATAACAATATGCCCTGGGGCTTCGACTGTAAGGGGGTTAACAAAGTAAACCATAACAATATGCCCTGGGGCTTCGACTGTAAAGGGGTTAACAAAGTAAACCATAACAATATGCCCTGGGGCTTCGACTGTAAGGGGTTAACAAAGTAAACCATAACAATATGCCCTGGGGCTTCGACTGTAAAGGGGTTAACAAAGTAAACCATAACAATATGCCCTGGGGCTTGCCGGCGGTGCTGCTTCCGCTAATGCGCTTCTCAGCTTTAACGTCTTTGGAGTTTTTATAGGGGGATTTAGCTTCCGTTCCAACTGTGGTAATGAGCAACCGTTAAAGCTTTATTTACACCGTAGTAAACAAGGCGTGTCTCTCTCCTCCACCCAGTGATGTGGTGGCAGTGGCGTGCGAGGACCGCATGTTGTCTGTGTTTTCGGCGTGTGGCCGCCGCCTACTACCCGCCATCCTGCTGCCCGCGACCATGTCCGCCCTGCACTGCTCAGGCTTCTACGTCATGGCCTTGACCGCCTGCGCCACCCTGTCTGTCTGGTGAGAGAGAGCCCCGTGACACACACACACACACACACACACACACACACCCGTATTGACGTGACAAAACCTATTGAGATGCACCATCTAGGCTGCTGCTCTGATGGGAAGTTACCCCTACGTGCTCTGGTCATGCTCTGGTCATGCTCTGGTCATGCTCTGGTCATGCTCTGGCCATGCTCTGGTCATGCTCTGCCCAGCATTTTTCACTTCCTTCATCACTTCCTTCATCACTGTTCTTTTAATTAGACCTATTGTTGTATTTATTCAGCCTCCCACCCCACTACCCCACTACCCCACCCCACTACCCCACCACCCCACTACCCCACTACCCCACTACCCCACCACCCCACCACCCCACTACCCCACTACCACCCCACCCCACCACCCCACTACCACCCCACCCCACCCCACTACCCCACCACACCACTACCCCACCACCCCACTACCCCACCACCACCCCACTACCACCACACCACTACCCCACTACCACTACCCCACCACCCCACTACCCCACCACCCCACTACCCCACCACCACCACCACCCCATTACCCCACCACCACCCCACTACCCCACCACCACCCCACTACCCCACCACCCCACCACCCCACTACCCCACCACCACCACCACCCCACTACCCCACCACCACCCCACTACCCCACCACCCCACTACCCCACCACCACCACCACCCCACTACTCCACCACCACCCCACTACCCCACCACCCCACTACCCCACTACCCCACCACCCCACTACCCCACCACCCCACTACCCCACCACCCCACTACCCCACTACCCCACCACCACCACGACACCCCCACCACCACCACGACACCACCACCACCCCACCACCACCCCACTACCCCACTACCCCACCACACCACCACCCCACCACACCACCACCACCACCACACCACTACCCCACCACCCCACTACCCCACTACCACCACACCACCCCACCACACCACACCACCCCACCACCACCACCCCACTACCCCACTACCCCACCACCCCACCACTAATGTGCAGAGGTGTTGAATATGAGTCAAACAAGAAATAGGTCACTGCTTGTGTTAATTGATGACAAGACAACCAGCAGCATCAGAGACGTTTGGGTTTCTATATAGGCTGTTGTTTAAAGAAAGAGGAGTGCTAAAGTTGTCAATGAACTGTTAAGATGTGTGAGCAACAGGGCCACAGTTATAATTAAAGCATCTGATCATCAATGGATTAGAGATAAAAGCTGTTTGTTTTAACTCAGTGGCCACATAGCCTTATCACCTAGGTAGGCCACATAGCCTTATCACCTAGGTAGGCCACATAGCCTTATCACCTAGGTAGGCCACATAGTCTTATCACCTAGGTAGGCCACATAGCCTTATCACCTAGGTAGGCCACATAGCCTTATCACCTAGGTAGGCCACATAGCCTTATCACCTAGGTAGGCCACATAGCCTTATCACCTAGGTAGGCCACATAGCCTTATCACCTAGGTAGGCCACATAGCCTTATCACCTAGGTAGGCCACATAGCCTTATCACCTAGGTAGGCCACATAGCCTTATCACCTAGGTAGGCCACATAGCCTTATCACCTAGGTAGGCCACGTAGCCTTATCACCTAGGTAGGCCACGTAGCCTTATCACCTAGGTAGGCCACGTAGCCTTATCACCTAGGTAGGCCACGTAGCCTTATCACCTAGGTAGGCCACGTAGCCTTATCACCTAGGTAGGCCACGTAGCCTTATCACCTAGGTAGGCCACGTAGCCTTATCACCTAGGTAGGCCACGTAGCCTTATCACCTAGGTAGGCCACGTAGCCTTATCACCTAGGTAGGCCACGTAGCCTTATCACCTAGGTAGGCCACGTAGCCTTATCACCTAGGTAGGCCACGTAGCCTTATCACCTAGGTAGGCCACGTAGCCTATTCACCTAGGTAGGCCACGTAGCCTTACCACCTAGGTGAGCGATGAGTGTGGGATTTCCGACTGCTTAACACGACTCCCATACTCTGGGGTGCACTAGCGACGGCGATCACTCCTGACTCACCACACCTTGTATTTTAGACTAGAGACAACCCCTAGTCCCTTGACACTTTTCATTTGTGTGAAGTGTGAACATTTGAAATGTTTTGGTAGTTTAGCGGGTTCTCTTCTCCACAGAGACTTACTGGAGCAGTTAAGGTTAAGTGAATCGCACGTCGTTACCTCGTCCGCTCGGGGATTCAAACCAGCTACCTTTCGGTTACTGGCTCAACGCTCTTAACCGCTAGGCTACCTACCGCAGCAATATGGTGATATCTCAGACTTGCTCTCTGATAGGCTAGGAAGAATGACACATTGCTTACACCTATCAAATCCTGTCAGATCTCCTCAAGTGTCTAGGGTGTTCAGAGGCTAGGGGTTGTTTGTTTCTGGACAGGGCCATACATTGAGTACATCATTGTAAATAAGAATTTTGTTCTTAACTGACTTGCCTAGTTAAATAAACGTTTTTATTTTTTAAATTAAAAAGAATTGAGACGTGTTCTGTCTTCTCCACCTTCTTCTTCTTCTTCTTCTCTACAGGGATGTCCAAAAACAGAGTGCCGTGGTGAAGAATGAATCTTTGCAGACCATTTTATCAGGTGAGAGGAGTTCTACTTCAAACCTTTCAGACCGTCAGTACGGTTGAAAGTATGGATTATATCCCAGCGCAGGTTGAGTATCAACAACAGAGTCCTGACGGTTACGTGACAGCGTGGGGGGGGTTCATATACACGTCAGAACTCTGTCTTATTACTTCTCCCAAAGTTAGCATAGCATATCACGCAAATGGACTGGTCCACTGCTCCTGTTTTTCAGTTTGCATCTTCCCAGGTCCCACAGTATGGTAAACTAAACTCTGTGTGAGTTGTGTGTCCTGTCAGTCTGTGACCAACAGCCTGAGACCTGTGGATCAGAGCGTGAAATTCGCCCTCCAAGGCTGTGTGACAGCTCTCCCCAACCTATCCCTTTTATCTGAGGATTTCGGGGCTTCCTTGTCTTGTGTTGATTTAGCCCACCAGCTAGTGTGTGTGTGTTGGCCACCATACTCCGGCGCTAATCTTGTCAAGATATCCTCCACTGCTGTGCTCGTTATCAAGGCCACCGGGCACTAACGTTAGTCATCCTTCAACTACAGTCGTGGCCAAAAGTTTTGAGAATGATACTTAGGCAAAATTGTGAGTAGGCCCAGTCCCTTGGCTGAGAAGCAACCCCACAGATGAATGGTCTCGGGATGCTTTAATGTTGGCATGACACAGGACTGATGGTAGCGCTCACCTTGTCTTCTCCGGACAAGCTTTTTTCCGAATGCCCCAAACAATCGGAAAGGGGATTCATCAGAGAAAATTACTTTACCCCTGTCCTCAGCAGTCCAATCCCTGTACCTTTTGCAGAATATCAGTCTGTCCCTGATATTTTTCCTGGAGAGAAGTGGCTTCTTTGCTGCCCTTCTTGACACCTGGCCATCCTCCAAAAGTCTTCACCTCACTGTGCGTGCAGATACTCTCACACCTGCCTGCTGCCATTCCTGAGCAAGCTCTGTACTGGTGGTGCCCCAATCCTGCAGCCGAATCAACTTTAGGAGACGGTTCTGGCGCTTGCTGGACTTTCTTGGGTGCCCTGAAGCCTTCTTCACAATAAGTGAACCGCTCTCCTTGAAGTTCTTGATGATCCGATAAATGGTTGATTTAGGTGCAATCTTACTGGCAGCAATATCGTTGCCTGTGAAGCCCTTTTTGTGAAAAGCAATGATGACAGGATGTGTTTCCTTGCAGGTAACCATGGTTGACAGAAGAACAAAGATTCCAAGCACCACCCTCCTTTTGAAGCTTCAGTCTGTTATTCAAACTCAATCAGCATGTCAGAGTGATCTCCAGCCTTGTCCTCGTCAACACTCACACCTGTGTTAACGAGAGTATCACTGACATGCTGTCAGCTGGTCCTTTTGTGGCAGGGCTGAAATGCAGTGGAAATGTTTTTTGGGGATTCAGTTCATTTGCATGGCAAAGAGGGACTTTGCAATTAATTGCTATTAATCTGGATCACTCTTCATAACATTCTGGTGTATATGCAAATTGCCATCATACAAACTGAGGCAGCAGACTTTGTGAAAATTAATATTTGTGTCATTCTCAAAACTTTTGGCCAAGACTGTATATAAAACTCGAACGGGTCACTTTCCTAGATAACCACATCTATGAAAGTTTGTTAACCTAGCCAGCTGTATGACATGCGATTCAGTTTGCCTCCCCTAGGCATCTCTCTCCCCTGTTATCACACGCTAGCTACACACGCTTGGTGTCACAGGCTAGCTACACACGCTTGGTATCACAAGCTAGCCACACAAGCTAGTTTGCCAGTTTATTAAACTAGCTTCCACTTTTTGTTGTCAGCTTGCCTTACAAAATGACTGCCATTCGTGCGTATTTCGCATAAATAAGCAGACATTTAAATATGTTACAGCTCATATTCCAGCCATGTTTACATCGCCTGCCAGATTATTGTAGCTCTCTACCCTTTCTGTGTATTGCGGTAGCTGTTGTAATACAGTCTTCGGTTACTATTATATTAGTTAATTTGATGAATCAGTGTATTGTATAAGAAATATTTATATTTCATGATTTATTTTGTTTACATTCTGAGCTCCGAGAACACCGCATCACCGTGATGCTGGGTATGCATGGCTGCTCCTCTTGTGGAACTGAATTACAGGTTAAAGACATGATCCGTTGGCCATCTGTCTGACCCCTGCGTTAACTGCACCATCCTGCCTGTGAAGGTGAGGGAAGCGAAGAGGGCCTGGTTTTCACAAATCATTTACCAGTGTTGTTCGCCAGGACCCACCCAGGGCCACCAAAAACAAAACCGATGGCAACCCCCCCCCCCCCCCAACCACTGTAAAAAAAAAAATATATATATTTTTTTAAATAAAAGCCTCAAACAGAAGGCCGATTCCTTCTCTTCTAAGAAGGAGCTACTAAAAACGCTTTTGCGTTCCTTCAAGCCCCCGAGTCGGGCCCCCTCTCGCACACTGCCGTACAGAGGACTTGATAGCTGAGATGATGATCTGCTGTCGACTTGGGCATCCAACCAGCACTGTAGTGACCAGGATGACGACACGCCCAACATGATGAGGGAGGTGCCAACCACTGTGGGAGGTGCCAACCACTATTCAGTCTCAATGCCAAAGGAGGAGCAGTCATAAGGAAGCTCTGCCTCACTATGCACAGTCCTGCGTGCTGCCTTAGCTAGGCTGGAGCTTGATGACCCTCAAGCAACATAACCCATTCTTTAAGAAGGCCCAGGCAGCGACACCGTTCAGTATGCCATCTTCACCGTCTGTTCTTTTTTACAATTATTAATTTAACCTTTATTTAACAAGTCAGTTAAGAACAAATTCTTATTTTCAATGACGGCCTAGGAACAGTGGGTTAACTGTCTGTTCAGGGGCAGAACAGATTTGTACCTTGTCAGCTCGGGGATTTGATCTTGCAACCTTCCGGTTACTAGTCCAATGCTCTAACCACTAGGCTACCCTGCCGCCTCTTAAGGAGCTTCGGAGATGCTGGTCTGACCCGCGGGCCCTTGCCCACCATGGCAAGGTCAGTAGGACGCTATCTGCCATGCGCGACGCAAAACAACATGGGCTGGACCATATGCCTAAGGTGGATGAATGCATAGCAGAGCTAATGCTCTCTCCAGATGAAGCCCTGAAAGATGTGATGTCTGCCCCAGACCTCAGTGCTCACGTTAGCACAGAACAGGATGCAGCGCGCAGACCCGGACTTCTGCAACCTGAATGACGCATCTCTTCAGGCATTTGCGTTCATGAACAGAGAACAGACTGCTCTTCGGTCCGCAGCTGAGCGGAAAACCAGAGGGAGCAGTGGGATGTTTGTTATGAGGCGAACAGGTTCTCGCACTGTTCCCCCTGCGACAAGAAGTCTACCACCTTGTTCAGAGTTCAAGAGCCCCCTGGGCTTGGACACCTTACCCCACACATGGCCAGAGGGCCTCTGACCCCCCCCCCCGAACCATGGCAGTTCCCTCACAGACAGGAGCTGCGTTCAGTTGGAATGCAGGTTATGGCATCCCAGCCCAGACCAGCTATGGGTGTGGCATCTGAAGTGCCCGACCCTCTACTGATCAGCTGATCATCTGAAGTGCCCGACCCTCTACTGATCGGGTTCTCGGACGTAACTTCCTTTCAAGCATGCAGAGGAGCCTTCCTCTTTAGCTATTTCATCAGCGAAACGCGAGTGAGCTCTTTATGAGCCCAGTCTACCTACGATAGAAGGCAGATGACCTAGGTGCGACCTTATGGCTCAATCCAGCCTTTTTACCTAAGGGTTTTATCACCCCTTCACATCAATCAAACCATTGAATTGGTGGCCTACTGCCCCCATCCTTTCCAGAATTCGGAGGATGAGTGAACTAATCTCCTGTGTCCAGTCCTTTCCCTCATACGCTCTATGCAAACCTCGGAGCACTACAGGAAGTCAGATCAGCTGTTTCTGTGCTTCGGTGGGAAGTCAAAAGGCCTTGCATTGTCCAAGCCAGAGGCTTTCACACTGGCTTGTGGATGTCATCACTCAGGCCTACAAGGGAGCAGGGCGCCCTGTCCCAGAAGGTGTGAGATGCCACTCGACCAGAAGTGTCACCACATCCTGGGCTACGCTGAGAGGCGTCCCCCTGAAATATACGCAGCTGCTACCTGGTTGTCGCCCTGCGCGTTGTCAAGATTTTACAAGGTCGACGTCGCATCCTGCCACACCATGGGCTCTACCATTCTTCCAGTGGCACTGGTGCATTAATCAGAGGTTAGTGCTACTCCTCAGAGGTTAGTGCTACTCCTCAGAGGTTAGTGCTACTCCTCAGAGGTTAGTGCTACTCCTCAGAGGTTAGTGCTACTCCTCAGAGGTTAGTGCTACTCCTCAGAGGTTAGTGCTACTCCTCAGAGGTTAGTGCTACTCCTCAGAGGTTAGTGCTACTCCTCAGAGGTTAGTGCTACTCCTCAGAGGTTAGTGCTACTCCTCAGAGGTTAGTGCTACTCCTCAGAGGTTAGTGCTATTCCTCAGAGGTTAGTGCTATTCCTCAGAGGTTAGTGCTATTCCTCAGAGGTTAGTGCTATTCCTCAGAGGTTAGTGCTATTCCTCAGAGGTTAGTGCTACTCCTCAGAGGTTAGTGCTACTCCTCAGAGGTTAGTGCTACTCCTCAGAGGTTAGTGCTACTCCTCAGAGGTTAGTGCTACTCCTCAGAGGTTAGTGCTACTCCTCAGAGGTTAGTGCTACTCCTCAGAGGTTAGTGCTAATCCTCAGAGGTTAGTGCTAATCCTCAGAGGTTAGTGCTAATCCTCAGAGGTTAGTGCTACTCCTCAGAGGTTAGTGCTACTCCTCAGAGGTTAGTGCTACTCCTCAGAGGTTAGTGCTACTCCTCAGAGGTTAGTGCTACTCCTCGTGACCTTGTTGGTAGACGTCCGTCCATACCTTCAACTGCACTGACGGTCTGAAAGGTACATTAGTAACTTCTGTTCTACGTTATAACTATGGTTCTATGAATACCTGGAAGACTGTCAGTACTTTCCTGTCACTCAATCTTTTGGGGTGAGAAGATTTTCTGAGACAGTGCGTGGTCTGACATACTTTTAAATATGAACCGTGGGGGGGGCTACGTCCTCCCACGCTGTCATGTCACCTGCTTGACTTTGTTATTATTACTCAAACCTGTGCAGAGCGCGTGGGATATAATCTATACTTTCAACCGTACTGACGGTCTAAAATGTTTTTAAAACTTAGTTTTTCTTCCCTGTATTCATCCTCTCCTGTCTCTCTTCCCTCGTATTCATCCTCTCCTGTCTCTCTTCCCTGTATTCATCCTCTCCTGTCTCCCCTGTATTCATCCTCTCCTGTCTCTCTTCCCTCGTATTCATCCTCTCCTGTCTCTCTTCCCTCGTATTCATCCTCTCCTGTCTCTCTTCCCTCGTATTCATCCTCTCCTGTCTCTCTTCCCTCGTATTCATCCTCTCCTGTCTCTCTTCCCTTGTATTCATCCTCTCCTGTCTCTCTTCCCTCGTATTCATCCTCTCCTGTCTCTCTTCCCTCGTATTCATCCTCTCCTGTCTCTCTTCCCTTGTATTCATCCTCTCCTGTCTCTCTTCCCTCGTATTCATCCTCTCCTGTCTCTCTTCCCTCGTATTCATCCTCTCCTGTCTCTCTTCCCTCGTATTCATCCTCTCCTGTCTCTCCTCCCTCGTATTCATCCTCTCCTCTCTCTCTTCCCTTGTATTCATCCTCTCCTTGTCTCCTCTCCTAGGCACAGAATGCACTGTGTCCCAGTCTTTACTGACACAGCAGGGGGTCCCAGTCATTGGTCTCTCCAATGGGAAGTCTTACTGCTTCAACTCCTCCCTGGAGACATGGTAAGACACACACACACACACACATTTACTTTAGAGAAATCATGAAAGTCACACATTCTATATTACCCTTGTAATTATCTTGTGGTGTGTCAGGAACCTAATAGCAGATAAACAGGACTCCCTGGTGCAGTGTGCCGACTTCAAGAACTGCATCTCCTCCCAGGATGCACCTGTGTCACAGGGACCCCTGGCTCTCACACAGGGACACAACCTCAAGTGAGTCTTGACTGTTAACGATGATCTAGGATCAACTTACCATAACCTTATCCATTAGTGGGGACAATGCTAAACTGACCCAAGATCAGAGTGTAGGGAAACATCATCCTACACAGACTGATACACACTCACCACATTTTCTCATGATTAAGACCAGGGCTGAAGGTCTCTGATTAAGAGCTGAACGGTTCAGATGTAGATGTCATGTTAATGGTGAACAGCAGAGTCGTGTTCAGAAACCAGACTAAAACAGGGGGAGGTACTATCCGAACTCGTCCAATAAGAAAAGGCTTTGTTTTTCCTTTTCTGTCTCAAAATGTTTTCAGACATTTTCACATGTTGTGTCATATTGACAGTAATGTCTATCTGTAGACTGCAGTTACTGCAGGAACGGTATCACACAAAACGATCATGAGCATTGCCTCGCTGCACGCCACGCCCACTGCCGTTGAAGGCTGCACGCCGGGCCCACTGCTGTTGAAGGCTGCACGCCGGGCCCACTGCCGTTGAAGGCTGCACGCCACGCCCACTGCCGTTGAAGGCTGCACGCCACGCCCACTGCCGTTGAAGGCTGCACGCCACGCCCACTGCCGTTGAAGGCTGAATGCCACGCCGCGCACACTGCTGTTGAAGGCTGCACGCCGCGCACACTGCCGTTGAAGGCTGCACGCCGCAGGCCCACTGCCGTTGAAGGCTGCACGCCGCAGGCCCACTGCCGTTGAAGGCTGCACGCCGCAGGCCCACTGCCGTTGAAGGCTGCACGCCGCAGGCCCACTGCCGTTGAAGGCTGCACGCCGCAGGCCCACTGCCGTTGAAGGCTGCACGCCGCAGGCCCACTGCCGTTGAAGGCTGCACGCCGCAGGCCCACTGCCGTTGAAGGCTGAATGCCACGCCCACTGCCGTTGAAGGCTGCACGCCACGCCCACTGCCGTTGAAGGCTGCTTCCTTGTAACAGTATGGGAGGTGAGATGTGGGAAGATGTCTTCGGGCTTCCAGACATTTGAACAGATATTAAATAGCGGCCACTAGTTAACAAGTGCTGTTTATTTCAATGGGCAAGCGAGAAGTAGCCTGTAATATTGATCACCATGTCAACTAGCATTACTGTATGGAGGTGACCTGAGGTGGTCCCCACTGTCGTCTCCAGTGGTAACATGGCCAGACGTTTTCCTCCAAGGTTTATGACATTGGTCACTATTTGGAAGTCACGGGATACAGTCTACTCGGTGGAGAGTGCACGTTTGGTGTTTCACAATGCAGTTACACTGTGACCTTCGACCCCCCCCCCGCGCGCACCTGCCGAGTTAACAGTCCTGTAAACGTTCCGACGAGGGAAGTAGCTAGTTAGTGTCGTCAAGGTGTCTGTTAATGCACAGATAGTCGTTGCTTGGTTGTAGTGATTTTTACACCGTAAATGTGCAAGTAGACCGTGGCATTAACTTTCTATCCAAAAATGATGAAACTACGTTAATCCAGAAAAACTTTGCCAAACCTTTCCCTATTTTTCCGATGTTTTAATGTGGTTGTTTTTCCTCTCCCAGTGCGGGTCGCCTGGCCTCCAGACTGTCGTCCACCCCCCACCACCTGCAGCATGGCATGACCCTGGTTTTCCTGGAGAACCAGCTGGCCTCAGCCCTCACCCTGCGCTCCAGCACAGAGTACCACTACTGGCTGCTCATCTATGCACGCTTCCTGGTCACTGAGGGTGAGCCACATGACAACCTATGCCCTTCTACTTTAGACCAGGGCCCATAGAGGAAGTGGATGGAATGCAAGTGATTGGGGCATGTGTGACAAAATTAACTGAAATCAACTCCGTATTTGGTCATGTGATTTGGCTGTTTTATTTTTTAACATGCATACGTGTCCTATTCACTTCCATTGATTGTTAGCTGGTTGTGGCCAAAGTAAGTTACAGATTGCAGTAGCTGAAAAATGAACCATGGATTATAGTTTCTCATGGCCCATAGACTCGTTGTAAAATCGGGAACTTTCCTTGTACTTTACGTTTATTTCTTGCTGTCTAACCTTTGTGTTTTGTCCGGCAGGCTCTGATTATCGGCTACGTGAGCTCTGTAAAGACTTACTGGGACCAGTGCACAAGTCTGCCGGCAGTGCCTGGGAGCCTACAACCCTGGTAGGTGCCTACAAGGGCAGCACACGGTGCCTACAAGGGCAGCACACGGTGCCTACAAGGGCAGCACACGGTGCCTACAAGGGCAGCACACGGTGCCTACAAGGGCAGCACACGGTGCCTACAAGGGCAGCACACGGTGCCTACAAGGGCAGCACACGGTGCCTACAAGGGCAGCACACGGTGCCTACAAGGGCAGCACACGGTGCCTACAAGGGCAGCACACGGTGCCTACAAGGGCAGCACGGCTGGGGCCAAATGAATCTTGCCCCCGGGCTCAATTGCTATAGAATTTAGCCTGCGTTTAAACAAGCTGCCCAATTAAGCGTTTTTTAAAATATATTTTGACTAATTGGTATTTTTGACCAATCAAGTCAGCTCTTACCAGTTATTGGACAGAAGAACAGAATGGGGCTTCCTCTAAAAACACAAGCATAGATCCTGTAAATACTTAGCAACAGAATTGGATTTAAAACAGGTGTGGCTGAAATGTGAGACAGCCTCCTTCAGCTGTTTTTAATCATCCTGTGAGTACTCTGAAATCATTTAATGAGAGTACTCGAACAGTGAAATCATTTTAATGAGAGTACTCGAACGGTGAAATCATTTTAATGAGAGTACTCGAACAGTGAAATCATTTAATGGGAGTACTCGAACAGTGAAATCATTTTAATGAGAGTACTCGAACGGTGAAATCATTTTAATGAGAGTACTCGAACGGTGAAATCATTTTAATGAGAGTACTCGAACAGTGAAATCATTTAATGAGAGTACTCGAACAGTGAAATCATTTAATGGGAGTACTCGAACAGTGAAATCATTTTAATGAGAGTACTCGAACAGTGAAATCATTTTAATGAGAGTATTCGAACGGTGAAATCATTTTAATGAGAGTACTCGAACAGTGAAATCATTTAATGGGAGTACTCGAACAGTGAAATCATTTTAATGAGAGTACTCGGACAGTGAAATAATTTCAAATACCCATCCCTAATCCCAAATGAAATAGCAATGATGATTGAGAGAACAGTGATTTATGGGATTGGGTCAATCCCAGAGAGGGTCCCAAACAGCGTTGGTTACAGGAACACTCCTCGTGATGGGAGGTCGAGGCTCAATTAGAATATGAGTTCCAGTAATGAGCTCCAATCCAAACAGTGAAAATGATCATGTGGTGTGACTTGTCCTTTGACCTATCTGTCTGTCCCCAGGGCCTGCGGAAGAGGGACCTCTTGAGAGAGCTGCTGCCTGTCATAGGACAGAACTTACATTTCCAGAGGCTCTTCACAGAGTACCAGGACCAGCTGGAGCTGCTCGGCAACAAATAGCACTTCTCAAGTAACTCACTTACTAACCCCACTATCCTATCCAGCCCAGCTCCACCCTGGCTGCTGACCGACATTCTCTCCTCCAGCTCTGGCTCTATCCAGGCCTCGCTCCGCTCTGTTCCGTCTATCCAAGCCTGAAGGAAGCTCTCTGTCCCTGGGTGGAGAACCACTGGCACCCGGGTTGCAGAATGTTGAAAACAGCACTGAATAATGACTGATTATCCATTGTCACCAAGTATCCATTAATAACTGATCGATTTAATTATGTTGATAACGACAATGATAATTATGTTGGAACTGTTTTCGGCGAAGGAAATCCGAGCCCTGCTAGAACTGTCAGGAGGATTCTCTTTCTGGGAAGATGGAGAAAAGCGTATACCTGGTTTTGGATGGGTCACTAGAAGCACAACAGTCCCGTCCCCCTTAACCTCCACCGACTCCCTCACCGGACCCCTGCTATGTGTGGCTGCTGCCCACCAAGCCTGGCTATGGGTCGCACCTGTCCTCTCCTGCCCTGGGGTGCAACTATACAGGGTCATCTGGGGTCACATGCTTAAGGGTCAATGTAATGACAAAAACAAAAGCTACAGTAGGATAGAGGAGCTGTGTTCTACCATGAATCACCCTCTTCTGAGCTTAACCCCTCTCCTATCTTTACAGAATGTGTACAGACTCTTTTCTGTTAGTCATTTTTAAATGTTTGTACAAGGCAACTTCTTTTCCATTTTCTAAAACAAAAAGAAGAAAATAAATGAGAGAAAAATAATACAAACAGGCAACACTTGTGTTTTGAAATTAAATAAAACCAATCAACAAATGCTGTTTGGCGAATCTTCTTGTCCACGGTTGTTTCTGTCTCCTACCTGTCTGGAGCCTCGGGCCTGGCCTGGCCTGGCCTGTCTGAATAAATTAACGCTGATCTATTCAGGATGACATGGTTGTTTTTCTTTCAATAAAGCTAGTTAGTTAGCAGAGTGAGGATGTGTGCCAATAAACTCTCCTAATGTGTGCACATGATCACTTCCTTTCATGGATTAGAATGGCAATGACTAGTATAAGTGATGTGTTGGAAACTCCACCTAGCCCGTGCCTTCATCAAGCCAATGACTTTAGATTTGTGGGAGATACAGAACGAGCGCAGAGAATATTATTGAGGGGGAAATGAGAACTTGGCTGTTGTTCCATAGTTGACCCCAGGGGGGTAGTAGAGACCCACAGTGCACGGTTCAGAGCATTGTAGAGACCCACAGTACACGGTTCAGAACATTGTAGTAGAGACCCACAGTACACGGTTCAGAGCGTTGTAGAGACCCACAGTACACGGTTCAGAGCATTGTAGAGACCCACAGTACATGGGTCAGAGCGTTGTAGAGACCCACAGTACACGGTTCAGAGCGTTGTAGAGACCCACAGTACACGGTTCAGAGCGTTGTAGAGACCCACAGTACATGGGTCAGAGCGTTGTAGAGACCCACAGTACTTGGGTCAGAGCGTTGTAGTAGAGACCCACTACACGGTTCAGAGCGTTGTAGAGACCCACAGTACACGGTTCAGAGCGTTGTAGAGACCCACAGTACATGGGTCAGAGCGTTGTAGAGACCCACAGTACTTGGGTCAGAGCGTTGTAGTAGAGACCCACAGTACAGGGTTCAGAGCGTTGTTGTAGAGACCCACAGTACACGGTTCAGAGCGTTGTAGAGACCCACAGTACACGGTTCAGAGTGTTGTAGAGACCCACAGTACACGGTTCAGAGCGTTGTTGTAGAGACCCACAGTACACGGTTCAGAGCGTTGTAGAGACCCACAGTACACAGTTCAGAACGTTGTAGAGACCCACAGTACACGGTTCAGAACATTGTAGTAGAGACCCACAGTACACGGTTCAGAGCGTTGTAGAGACCCACAGTACACGGTTCAGAGCGTTGTAGAGACCCACAGTACACGGTTCAGAGCGTTGTAGAGACCCACAGTACACGGGTCAGAGCGTTGTAGAGACCCACAGTACACGGTTCAGAGCGTTGTAGAGACCCACAGTACACGGTTCAGAGCGTTGTAGAGACCCACAGTACACGGTTCAGAGCGTTGTAGAGACCCACAGTACACGGTTCAGAGCGTTGTAGAGACCCACAGTACACGGTTCAGAGCGTTGTAGAGACCCACAGTACACGGTTCAGAGCGTTGTAGAGACCCACAGTACACGGTTCAGAGCGTTGTAGAGACCCACAGTACACGGTTCAGAGCGTTGCCAGGCACCACAAAGGGAAGGTCTTCATGACAAGGTCAGTCAGCACCTGTCCAATATGTTCAGTGTGTGGACAGCATGCTGTTTGTGACTGGCATTCTGTAAATAATTCATGCCATTCACTGAAACATGCCCAAAATAGCCGTCTGCAGAAATTAGCCAAATACTGCTTCCCCTGAGGAATATCAATGACACACAGCTTGTGCCCCAAATGACACCCTATTCCATACATAGGGCTCTGGTCAAAAGTAGTGCACTATGTGGTAGTGCACTATATCAGGTAAAGGATCCCATTTGGTACACAGCCAGCAATCAAACAGCCGGAATAGAGAGAATGCTAATCTCTAATGCTGATTAACCCAGAAAGGGTTTCCCCTTCCTGCCACGGGGTTAGTGGTGATTGTGAAAGGTTTTGCAACGGAAATCAGCATTTCTTATTGACGCCTGTTTGCTTAAGTTTGGTTCCTAGTCAATATATTTGCAACCTTCCTTGCAACCTTCCGGTTACTAGTCCAACACTCTAACCACTAGGCTACCCTGCCGCCTCTACACTCTAATCACTAGGCTACCCTGCCGCCTCTACACTCTAACCACTAGGCTACCCTGCCGCCTCTACACTCTAACCACTAGGCTACCCTGCCTCCTCTACACTCTAACCACTAGGCTACCCTGCCGCCTCTACACTCTAACCACTAGGCTACCCTGCCGCCTCTACACTCTAACCACTAGGCTACCCTGCCGCCTCTACACTCTAACCACTAGGCTACCCTGCCGCCTCTACACTCTAACCACTAGGCTACCCTGCCGCCTCTACACTCTAACCACTAGGCTACCCTGCCGCCTCTACACTCTAACCACTAGGCTACCCTGCCTCTTCTACACTCTAACCACTAGGCTACCCTGCCTCCTCTACACTCTAACCACTAGGCTACCCTGCCGCCTCTACACTCTAACCACTAGGCTACCCTGCCGCCTCTACACTCTAACCACTAGGCTACCCTGCCTCCTCTACACTCTAACCACTAGGCTACCCTGCCGCCTCTACACTCTAACCACTAGGCTACCCTGCCGCCTCTACACTCTAACCACTAGGCTACCCTGCCGCCTCTACACTCTAACCACTAGGCTACCCTGCCGCCTCTACACTCTAACCACTAGGCTACCCTGCCGCCTCTACACTCTAACCACTAGGCTACCCTGCCGCCTCTACACTCTAACCACTAGGCTACCCTGCCTCTTCTACACTCTAACCACTAGGCTACCCTGCCTCCTCTACACTCTAACCACTAGGCTACCCTGCCGCCTCTACACTCTAACCACTAGGCTACCCTGCCTCCTCTACACTCTAACCACTAGGCTACCATGCCGCCTCTACACTCTAACCACTAGGCTACCCTGCCGCCTCTACACTCTAACCACTAGGCTACCCTGCCGCCTCTACACTCTAACCACTAGGCTACCCTGCCGCCTCTACACTCTAACCACAAGGCTACCCTGCCGCCTCTACACTCTAACCACTAGGCTACCCTGCCTCCTCTACACTCTAACCACTAGACTACCATGCCGCCTCTACACTCTAACCACTAGGCTACCCTGCCGCCTCTACACTCTAACCACTAGGCTACCATGCCGCCTCTACACTCTAACCACTAGGCTACCCTGCCGCCTCTACACTCTAACCACTAGGCTACCCTGCCTCCTCTACACTCTAACCACTAGACTACCATGCCGCCTCTACACTCTAACCACTAGGCTACCCTGCCGCCTCTACACTCTAACCACTAGGCTACCCTGCCGCCTCTACACTCTAACCACTAGGCTACCCTGCCGCCTCTACACTCTAACCACTAGGCTACCCTGCCTCCTCTACACTCTAACCACTAGACTACCATGCCGCCTCTACACTCTAACCACTAGGCTACCATGCCGCCTCTACACTCTAACCACTAGGCTACCCTGCCGCCTCTACACTCTAACCACTAGGCTACCCTGCCGCCTCTACACTCTAACCACTAGGCTACCCTGCCGCCTCTACACTCTAACCACAAGGCTACCCTGCCGCCTCTACACTCTAACCACTAGGCTACCCTGCCTCCTCTACACTCTAACCACTAGACTACCATGCCGCCTCTACACTCTAACCACTAGGCTACCCTGCCGCCTCTACACTCTAACCACTAGGCTACCATGCCGCCTCTACACTCTAACCACTAGGCTACCCTGCCGCCTCTACACTCTAACCACTAGGCTACCCTGCCTCCTCTACACTCTAACCACTAGACTACCATGCCGCCTCTACACTCTAACCACTAGGCTACCCTGCCGCCTCTACACTCTAACCACTAGGCTACCCTGCCGCCTCTACACTCTAACCACTAGGCTACCCTGCCGCCTCTACACTCTAACCACTAGGCTACCCTGCCTCCTCTACACTCTAACCACTAGACTACCATGCCGCCTCTACACTCTAACCACTAGGCTACCATGCCGCCTCTACACTCTAACCACTAGGCTACCCTGCCGCCTCTACACTCTAACCACTAGGCTACCCTGCCGCCTCTACACTCTAACCACTAGGCTACCCTGCCGCCTCTACACTCTAACCACTAGGCTACCATGCCTTCCTCCATCGTGGGAAGGTCACAACAGGAACAGTTGGCTCAAAGTAACAAGTAAACGTGTTCCTTCCTTCCCAGCACCACAGGACTAACACCTGAGAATCATCCACCCAGTAGATTTAAGGCCCCCTTAGACACACTCACCTAGTCTACCTTCTGACTTGTGAATCCTATTCACTTGAATGATTGAATCAGAAGTTTTAGAAAGACAGCCTCGGGCATCCAGATGACGCCTCTTTCTCCCAATAACATTCCCCTCCACTGATGTTTTCCCATCTGAGGAGTTCACTCCACACAGTGGGTTTCACCTCATTATGTACTGGGGGGTGTTTAGACAAACCTGTCCCAAATAGTACCCTATTCCCTATGTAGTGCACTACTTTAGACCAAGGGGGTTTGATGAAAAAGTAATGTATTGTAAAGGGAATAGGGTGCCCTTTGGGATACATTCCTCACTGAGATGTTCTTTCAGCACTGATGGGCTAACACACGGGCCCATTAACAACCCTGTCTGTCTTATAGACACACATTTTAGAGCGAGAGGTGTGAATGGCAGTTTGAAAAGAGGCCGTAGAGAACTCTTCAAAGTACTGTAAGGACTGGAGAAAAGTGTTACGGAGTGGTACCCCTGCTAGGGTGTACCATGTGGGATGTCCCGAGGCTTTTTGCAGAGCAGAACATTCACACACCTGAGATCTCTCCCCGAGCCACTTTCACCACTTTTTTTTTTTTTAACATGCTGAACTTTTGTGTTTTTCCAAACTGAAGTTGTTGAAGTCCTTGATCGACTTATGCCAAGGGGGCGAGTTGTGGTGCATAGCCCACGGATGTGGAATCAAGAAGCAAAAGGGATGGAATCAGTAGAATTATGGCAGCTACACTGAGGGAGCAAATTGGCTTAGTTTTACTGACTGTGTGTTGTTCAAATATGTACAGTATCTTGGCATTTCTCACTATTGGAACAAGATACTTGCTGTACCCCACTGGCCCGCTGGTAGATCCAATAGAACTGTCTCCCTCTCCGTTTTAATATGCATGGGCGGATACCGGAGGCTATAGATTACTGGGGAAAAAATGTGGACTGCATTTCCTCATGTTGAGTGTGAGCTATCATCACACTGCTTGTTATCTTCAACTGCCTTCGGCACGGTAAGTTTACTTCATACCCATGTACTCTGTCATTTTCACTTTAATAACCAGCCCTGTTCCCTCTTCCTAAATAAGCAGTTTGTTCGGGGCCACATTTCTTATTGGGACCTTTGACCCTCAATCGGGCTAAAAAAATCAAATTGAGTGATAAGTATGACATGTTTTAAGTTGGTCAAACACACACACACACACACACACACACACACACACTGGCTCAAAGGTGAATATTAAAGCTGTTGGTATTATGTAATGTCAATGCAATGCATTTGTAATTCATAGTAAAATCATCTGTATTCGGTTTGATGTCACCTCAGACGTCTTTGAGACGAGGAGTGAGTCTTACCTCACCTGTCTGCTTAATTACTCCTGAGTTACAGAACACAGAACACGTGTTCCGAGATGCTACCATGCATAGGAATATATATACACACACACACACACACCCCACTGTGCCTCTCTCACAAACATCTACAACACAGAATACAGAGAGTGAGCCGAACACTGTCATCCTTCCCCTTACACTTCCTCTAAGTGGACGGGGAACAGCATTTTGACTTACAGTTCATTCGGAAAGTATTCAGACCCCTTGACTTTTTCCACATTTTGTTACGTTACAGCCTTATTCTAAAATGGATGAAATTCATTTTTTTCATCATCAATCTACACACAATACCCCATAATGACAAAACAAAAACAGGTTTTTAGAAATGTTAGCAAATGTTTACATTTTTTAATACTTTTACAAAAGTATTCAGACCCTTTACTCAGTACTTTGTTGAAGCACCTTTGGAAGCGATTGCAGCCTTGAGTCTTCTTGGGTATGATGCTTTCAAGCTTGGCACACCTCTATTTGGGGAGTTTCTCCCATTCTTCTCTGCAGATCCTCTCAAGGTCTGTCAGGTTGGATGGGGAGCATCACTGCACAGCTATTTTCAGGTCTCTTCCAGAGATGTTCGATCGGGTCCAAGTCCAGGCTCTGGCTGGGCCACTCAAGGACATTCAGAGACTTCTCCCGAAGCCACTTCTGCGTTGTCTTGGCTCTGTGTTTAGGATCGTTGTCCTGTTGGAAGGGGAACCGTTGCCCCAATCTGAGGTCCTGAGCGCTCTGGAGCAGATTTTCCTCATGGATCTCACTGTACTTTGCTCTGTTCATCTTTCCCTCGATCCTGACTAGTCTCCCAGTCCCTGCCACTGAAAACATCCCCACAGCATGATGCTGCCACCACCATGCTTCACCGTAGGGATGGTGCCAGGTTTCCTCCAGACGTGACGCTTGGCATTCAGGCCATAGAGTTCAATCTTGGTTTCATCAGACCAGAGAATCTTGTTTCTCATGGTCTGAGAGACTTCAGGTGCCTTTTGGCAAACTCAAAGAGTGATGTCATGTGCCTTTTACTGAGGAGTGGTTTCCGTCTGGCCACTTTACCAGAAAGTGCTGCAGAGAAGGTTGTCCTTCTGGAATTTTCTCCCATTTCCACAGAGGAGCTCTGTCAGAGTGACCATCGTGTGCTTAGTCGACTCCCTGACCAAGACCATTCTCCCCCGATTGCTCAGTTTGGCCGGGCAGACAGCTCTAGTAAGTGTCTTGGTGGTTCCAAACTTCTTCCATTTAAGAATGATGGAGGACACCGTGTTCTTGGGGACATCTCAAGGATGATCAATGGAAACAAAATGCACCTGAGCTCAAATTCGAGTCTCATAACGAAGGACCTGAATAGTTATATAAAATAAGGTATTTCTGTTTTTTATTTTTGATACATTTGCTAAAATATCTAAACATGTTTTCGCCTTGACATTATGGGAACATCATTGTGATGAAATACACCCCCCCCCCCCCCCCAGCATCACTATAAAATTGCAAAGGAGTGAAAGTTTGGAGACACAAGGGGTCCAAAGATTCAGTGCTATACTGGTTAATTTATTGTCTGACTTGGCCTCCCTGAAGAGATTTACCATCAAACTAAATAACAAACTGAAAGATTATAATGACATTTTGGAAACCATTCGCATCTTGCATTGCCCCTAAGCAACCCCAGACAGCATTTAATATGTCACCTCCTCCTAATTCACAGCTCTATGGTAACCGGCTTATATATTAGTCTTGTACTTTCCAGTCCTGTCTTGTCCTGTCTTGGACTTTCCAGTCTTGTCCTGTCTTGAACTTTCCAGTCTTGTCCTGTCTTGGACTTTCCAGTCCTGTCTTGTCCTGTCTTGGACTTTCCAGTCTTGTCCTGTCTTGGACTTTCCAGTCTTGTCCTGTCTTGGACTTTCCAGTCCTGTCTTGTCCTGTCTTGGACTTTCCAGTCTTGTCCTGTCTTGAACTTTCCAGTCTTGTCCTGTCTTGAACTTTCCAGTCTTGTCCTGTCTTGGACTTTCCAGTCTTGTCCTGTCTTGGACTTTCCAGTCTTGTCCTGTCTTGTCTTGTCCTGTCTTGAACTTTCCAGTCCTGTCTTGTACTGTCTTGGACTTTCCAGTCCTGTCTTGTCCTGTCTTGGACTTTCCAGTCCTGTCTTGTACTGTCTTGGACTTTCCAGTCCTGTCTTGGACTTTCCAGTCTTGTCCTGTCTTGAACTTTCCGGTCCTGTCTTGTCCTATCTTGGACTTTCCAGTCCTGTCTTGTCTTGGACATTCCAGTCCTGTCTTGTATGTTTCTGTCCTGTCTTGCCCATTACTCTATTATTTTGTGTTGTTGTGTTTTGACTCCTTCATTTGTTTTCTCCCTTTCTATTTTTCAATTTTCAGTTATTCTTTTCCTTTTGGTCGTAGTGTCACCAGTAACGCCAGTGCCGTTACCAAGGTCACCAGTAACTCCAGTGCCGTTACCAAGGCCACCAGTAACGCCAGTGCCGTTACCAAGGTCACCAGTAACTCCAGTGCCGTTACCAAGGTCACCAGTAACGCCAGTGCCGTTACCAAGGCCACCAGTAACGCCAGTGCCGTTACCAAGGTCACCAGTAACTCCAGTGCCGTTACCAAGGTCACCAGTAACGCCAGTGCCGTTACCAAGGTCACCAGTAACGCCAGTGCAGTTAGCAAATTTACCAGTAATACTAGTGCAGTTAGCAAGGTCACCAGCTGACATTGCATCTTCTACAAGAACAACCTCCTATGTTTAACCAGGATGCAGAATCTGTCAAACAACATGGCGTCAGTAAACAGTCACTTCTGTGAACATTCCAAAACGCTCACCAAACAGAAAGAAAACAGTAGGTAGTAGCACAATAAGGAGCAGGCATTTTTTTTTTGTTGTTCAAAGTGAAGATACTAGAATACCTCCTCCGTTTAAAAAAGTTATCTCAAAACACTGCTGGCTTCAACTGCCTTAGGAAAAAATAACATAGCTCGTACCCCTGTACTCTCATTTCATACTTATAATAACCAGTTTAGCCTTTTTGATCATTATGAATAAGAGTATGGATGGGACGGGGGACGGTGGTGATCCCAGATCAGCACTCCTACTCTGAGACTCTTTGTGATACAGGCCCTGATGTCCATTTGTTCATCCTGTTGTGAGACAAACTGTGTCCTGGTTTTGTCTTGGATTCAGCCAGCGTATTGAGGGAGTAGGCAGCATGATGACACAGAACAGCCAGCGTATTGAGGGAGTAGGCAGCATGATGACACAGAACAGCCAGGGTATTGAGGGAGTAGGCAGCATGGTGACACAGAACAGCCAGCGTATTGAGAGAGTAGGCAGCATGATGACACAGAACAGCCAGCGTATTGAGAGAGTAGGCAGCATGATGACACAGAACAGCCAGGGTATTGAGGGAGTAGGCAGCATGATGACACAGAACAGCCAGCGTATTGAGGGAGTAGGCAGCATGATGACACAGAACAGCCAGCGTATTGAGAGAGTAGGCAGCATGATGACACAGAACAGCCAGCGTATTGAGGGAGTAGGCAGCATGGTGACACAGAACAGCCAGGGTATTGAGGGAGTAGGCAGCATGATGACACAGAACAGCCAGTGTATTGAGGGAGTAGGCAGCATGATGACACAGAACAGCCAGCGTATTGAGGGAGTAGGCAGCATGATGACACAGAACAGCCAGCGTATTGAGGGAGTAGGCAGCATGATGACACAGAACAGCCAGCGTATTGAGAGAGTAGGCAGCATGATGACACAGAACAGCCAGCGTATTGAGGGAGTAGGCAGCATGATGACACAGAACAGCCAGCGTATTGAGGGAGTAGGCAGCATGATGACACAGAACAGCCAGGGTATTGAGGGAGTAGGCAGCATGATGACACAGAACAGCCAGCGTATTGAGGGAGTAGGCAGCATGATGACACAGAACAGCCAGCGTATTGAGGGAGTAGGCAGCATGATGACACAGAACAGCCAGGGTATTGAGGGAGTTGGCAGCATGATGACACAGAACAGCCAGGGTATTGAGGGAGTAGGCAGCATGATGACACAGAACAGCCAGCGTATTGAGGGAGTAGGCAGCATGATGACACAGAACAGCCAGGGTATTGAGGGAGTTGGCAGCATGATGACACAGAACAGCCAGGGTATTGAGGGAGTAGGCAGCATGATGACACAGAACAGCCAGCGTATTGAGAGAGTAGGCAGCATGATGACAGAACAGCCAGGGTATTGAGGGAGTTGGCAGCATGATGACACAGAACAGCCAGCGTATTGAGGGAGTAGGCAGCATGATGACACAGAACAGCCAGCGTATTGAGAGAGTAGGCAGCATGGTGACACAGAACAGCCAGGGTATTGAGGGAGTAGGCAGCATGATGACAGAACAGCCAGGGTATTGAGGGAGTAGGCAGCATGATGACACAGAACAGCCAGCGTATTGAGGGAGTAGGCAGCATGATGACACAGAACAGCCAGCGTATTGAGAGAGTAGGCAGCATGATGACACAGAACAGCCAGCGTATTGAGGGAGTAGGCAGCATGATTACACAGAACAGCCAGGGTATTGAGGGAGTTGGCAGCATGATGACACAGAACAGCCAGCTTATTGAGGGAGTTGGCAGCATGATGACACAGAACAGCCAGCGTATTGAGGGAGTAGGCAGCATGATGACACAGAACAGCCAGGGTATTGAGGGAGTAGGCAGCATGATGACACAGAACAGCCAGGGCATTGAGGGAGTAGGCAGCATGATGACACAGAACAGCCAGCGTATTGAGAGAGTAGGCAGCATGATGACACAGAACAGCCAGCGTATTGAGGGAGTAGGCAGCATGGTGACACAGAACAGCCAGGGTATTGAGGGAGTAGGCAGCATGATGACACAGAACAGCCAGGGTATTGAGGGAGTAGGCAGCATGATTACACAGAACAGCCAGCGTATTGAGGGAGTAGGCAGCATGATGACACAGAACAGCCAGCGTATTGAGGGAGTAGGCAGCATGATGACACAGAACAGCCAGGGTATTGAGGGAGTAGGCAGCATGATGACACAGAACAGCCAGCGTATTGTGAGAGTAGGCAGCATGATGACACAGAACAGCCAGGGTATTGAGGGAGTAGGCAGCATGATGACACAGAACAGCCAGGGTATTGAGGGAGTAGGCAGCATGATGACACAGAACAGCCAGGGTATTGAGAGAGTAGGCAGCATGATGACACAGAACAGCCAGGGTATTGAGAGAGTTGGCAGCATGGTGACACAGAACAGCCAGCGTATTGAGAGAGTAGGCAGCATGATGACACAGAACAGCCAGGGTATTGAGAGAGTTGGCAGCATGGTGACACAGAACAGCCAGCGTATTGAGAGAGTAGGCAGCATGATGACACAGAACAGCCAGCATATTGAGAGAGTAGGCAGCATGATGACACAGAACAGCCAGGGTATTGAGAGAGTAGGCAGCATGATGACACAGAACAGCCAGGGTATTGAGGGAGTAGGCAGCATGATGACACAGAACAGCCAGCGTATTGTGAGAGTAGGCAGCATGATGACACAGAACAGCCAGGGTATTGAGGGAGTAGGCAGCATGATGACACAGAACAGCCAGGGTATTGAGGGAGTAGGCAGCATGATGACACAGAACAGCCAGGGTATTGAGAGAGTAGGCAGCATGATGACACAGAACAGCCAGGGTATTGAGAGAGTTGGCAGCATGGTGACACAGAACAGCCAGCGTATTGAGAGAGTAGGCAGCATGATGACACAGAACAGCCAGGGTATTGAGAGAGTTGGCAGCATGGTGACACAGAACAGCCAGCGTATTGAGAGAGTAGGCAGCATGATGACACAGAACAGCCAGCATATTGAGAGAGTAGGCAGCATGATGACACAGAACAGCCAGGGTATTGAGAGAGTAGGCAGCATGATGACACAGAACAGCCAGGGTATTGAGGGAGTAGGCAGCATGGTGACACAGAACAGCCAGGGTATTGAGGGAGTAGGCAGCATGATGACACAGAACAGCCAGCGTATTGAGAGAGTAGGCAGCATGATGACACAGAACAGCCAGCGTATTGAGAGAGTAGGCAGCATGATGACACAGAACAGCCAGGGTATTGAGGGAGTTGGCAGCATGATGACACAGAACAGCCAGGGTATTGAGGGAGTAGGCAGCATGATGACACAGAACAGCCAGCGTATTGAGAGAGTAGGCAGCATGATGACACAGAACAGCCAGGGTATTGAGGGAGTTGGCAGCATGATGACACAGAACAGCCAGCGTATTGAGGGAGTAGGCAGCATGATGACACAGAACAGCCAGCGTATTGAGAGAGTAGGCAGCATGATGACACAGAACAGCCAGCGTATTGAGGGAGTAGGCAGCATGGTGACACAGAACAGCCAGGGTATTGAGGGAGTTGGCAGCATGATGACACAGAACAGCCAGCGTATTGAGGGAGTAGGCAGCATGATGACACAGAACAGCCAGCGTATTGAGAGAGTAGGCAGCATGATGACACAGAACAGCCAGCGTATTGAGGGAGTAGGCAGCATGGTGACACAGAACAGCCAGGGTATTGAGGGAGTTGGCAGCATGATGACACAGAACAGCCAGCGTATTGAGGGAGTTGGCAGCATGATGACACAGAACAGCCAGCGTATTGAGGGAGTAGGCAGCATGATGACACAGAACAGCCAGGGTATTGAGGGAGTAGGCAGCATGATGACACAGAACAGCCAGGGCATTGAGGGAGTAGGCAGCATGATGACACAGAACAGCCAGCGTATTGAGAGAGTAGGCAGCATGATGACACAGAACAGCCAGGGTATTGAGGGAGTTGGCAGCATGATGACACAGAACAGCCAGCGTATTGAGGGAGTAGGCAGCATGATGACACAGAACAGCCAGCGTATTGAGAGAGTAGGCAGCATGATGACACAGAACAGCCAGCGTATTGAGAGAGTAGGCAGCATGGTGACACAGAACAGCCAGGGTATTGAGGGAGTAGGCAGCATGATGACAGAACAGCCAGGGTATTGAGGGAGTAGGCAGCATGATGACACAGAACAGCCAGCGTATTGAGGGAGTAGGCAGCATGATGACACAGAACAGCCAGCGTATTGAGAGAGTAGGCAGCATGATGACACAGAACAGCCAGCGTATTGAGGGAGTAGGCAGCATGGTGACACAGAACAGCCAGGGTATTGAGGGAGTTGGCAGCATGATGACACAGAACAGCCAGCGTATTGAGGGAGTTGGCAGCATGATGACTCAGAACAGCCAGCGTATTGAGGGAGTAGGCAGCATGATGACACAGAACAGCCAGGGTATTGAGGGAGTAGGCAGCATGATGACACAGAACAGCCAGGGCATTGAGGGAGTAGGCAGCATGATGACACAGAACAGCCAGCGTATTGAGAGAGTAGGCAGCATGATGACACAGAACAGCCAGCGTATTGAGGGAGTAGGCAGCATGGTGACACAGAACAGCCAGGGTATTGAGGGAGTAGGCAGCATGATGACACAGAACAGCCAGGGTATTGAGGGAGTAGGCAGCATGATTACACAGAACAGCCAGCGTATTGAGGGAGTAGGCAGCATGATGACACAGAACAGCCAGCGTATTGAGGGAGTAGGCAGCATGATGACACAGAACAGCCAGCATATTGAGAGAGTAGGCAGCATGATGACACAGAACAGCCAGGGTATTGAGAGAGTAGGCAGCATGATGACACAGAACAGCCAGGGTATTGAGGGAGTAGGCAGCATGATGACACAGAACAGCCAGGGTATTGAGAGAGTAGGCAGCATGATGACACAGAACAGCCAGGGTATTGAGGGAGTAGGCAGCATGGTGACACAGAACAGCCAGGGTATTGAGGGAGTAGGCAGCATGATGACACAGAACAGCCAGCGTATTGAGAGAGTAGGCAGCATGATGACACAGAACAGCCAGCGTATTGAGAGAGTAGGCAGCATGATGACACAGAACAGCCAGCGTATTGAGAGAGTAGGCAGCATGATGACACAGAACAGCCAGGGTATTGAGGGAGTAGGCAGCATGGTGACACAGAACAGCCAGGGTATTGAGGGAGTAGGCAGCATGATGACACAGAACAGCCAGCGTGTTGAGGGAGTTGGCAGCATGGTGACACAGAACAGCCAGGGTATTGAGAGAGTAGGCAGCATGATGACACAGAACAGCAACCACTCATAACATAATTCGCCTCATGAAGATTCAGAGCTTTACTCAGTAAATCTCTTTATCCCCTCCTCTCTTTACTCTCTCCATCTTTCTGTCCTCCTACCTCTTCCTTCCTTCACTGTGATCTTCAAGCTTGGAGATGCACTGCCCAAAATCAGCACAATCTTCTTCTACACGCTGCACTTGTTGTATGTGGGTTTACAACAACAGTAGGGTGTCTTCAATGCCTGCAAAGTACACTGAAGAACATTTTTCCCATAATGCCGGTGACACAAGGCGATGAATCAGGGTTAAAACTATGGCCTACTGGATGTCAGTCAAGCCACAGTTCTGAAATGGGCTGTTATATACATGCCGTTCTTTTCACAGCTCGCTAGGCTTGTAGGATGCAATGACATCCTTCTCAAGGTTGATGCCTGCGAAGGCCCCTGTATTGTCACTGGCTGTGTAAATTCACCCAGGGACAAGACTTATGGTAAGATAGATGACAGACCCTGTCCCCTTGCTTGCCAGAGACGATGCTATCGCCCACCAAGCGTGTCCTCTTGGCTCTCTGATTGAACAACATGGCAAAGGAACACAACAAAATGGGATTATTTCATTTCAAATGATTAAGAGTGCAGTGTGGATGTTGTTGTTGAGAAAGAATTCAGCCAATACCCTTTTCAGCTTCAAATTATTTGGAAAGATGTTTGTTTGTTGTACATCTTGTATTTAAGAGATCTGAATGGCACTTGTTGGCTCAGTACCTCAACTTGAATCCGACTGCCAAGGCTGAACAGTTCTATCTCCTGCTTACTTTTCATTGTGATGTAGATTTGGCGACACAGACACTAAAATCTATTTTCTAGAACACAACAGAACAGAGCAGCACACCAAAGCCCTAGTTCTGGCAGTGGGTGGAGGCTGGGTACAGGGAGTGGGGGCGGTGGTGGCTGTGGTGGGCATGCACAATCCCTACAGACTTGTGGGTATAAATACAGAATGGCAAGCATCACGGCAAGCCCGTCTGTTAGCCTGTCTGTCAGAATCAAGCCAAATCTCCCATCCTTGCATGCGACAATCTGTTGCTATCAGTTCACCAGCTAAGTTTATTTCTGGATATGGCAACATTAACATGCTGGCCTCAGTTTAGCAGACTCCTGTCATTCACATGTTTACAGGTTCAGAGTCCCTCCTCCCTCCTGCACTCTTAGAATTTGTTTTCCCCCGTCTGGATTTTAAAAGGGTTCTTTGGCTGTCCCCTTTGAAGAACATTTTTTGGTTCAAGGTAGAACCCTTTTAGTTCCAAGTAGAACTGTTTTGTGTTCCATGTTGAACGCTATCCACAGAGGGTGGAACCCAAAATAGTTCTACCTGGAACCAAAATGTGGACATACATTTAACCTTCCGGAACACGTTTTTCTAAGATACTATGTCTCCTATGACAAGATGCTGAACCTTGTTATTTTATCTGCCTTGATTATAAATGTTATTTTTTTTGTTGCCTAAATAGAGCTTCAGAATAACTAGATAGGATTTTTGTCACTTACACCAGATAGGTGCAGTGAAATGTGTTGTTTTACAGAGTCAGCCATATTAGTAGAGCGCCCATGCAGCAAGTTAGGGTTAGAGGTTAAGGTTAGGGTTAGGAGTTAGGGGTTAGGGGTTATGGTTAAGGTTAGGGTTAGGGGTTAGGGTTAAGGTTAGGGGTTATGGTTAGGGTTAGGGTTAAGGTTAGGGGTTAGGGTTAAGGTTAAGGTTAGGGGTTAGGGTTAAGGTTAGGGGTTAAGGTTAGGGGTTATGGTTAAGGTTTGGGTTAGGGTTAAGGTTAGGGGTTAGGGTTAAGGATAAGGTTAGGGGTTAGGGTTAAGGTTAGGGGTTAGGGTTAAGGTTAGGGTTAGGGTTAAGGTTAAGGTTAGGGGTTAGGGTTAGGGGTTAAGGTTATGGGTTAGGGTTATGGGTTAGGGTTAAGGTTAGGGGTTAGGGTTAAGGTTAGGGTTAAGGTTAGGGGTTAGGGTTAAGGGTAGGATTAAGGGTAGGGGTTAGGGTTAAGGTTAAGGTTAGGGTTAAGGTTATGGGTTAGGGTTAAGGTTAGGGGTTAGGGTTAAGGTTAGGGTTAAGGTTAGGGGTTAGGGTTAGGGTTAAGGTTAGGGTTAAGGTTAAGGTTAGGGTTAGAGTTAGGGTTAGAGTTAGGGTTAGGGTTAAGGTTAGGGTTAAGGTTAGGGATTAGGGTTAGAGTTAAGTTCCTTGCTCAAGGACACAGACAGATGTTCCACCTTGATGACTCAGGTATTCAAACAAGCAACAGTTACTGGACCAAAGCTTTAACCGCGAGGCTACCTACCTAGGCTACAAATTAAATGTATTATTGCTATTTATTAATATTCTGTCTTGCTGGACAGGCAAGAGTGCGTGGCAGGGGAGAACGTCCTCAAGCAATTAAGGATAATAATTTGTTCACGTACTGTGCAATGTCCATGTGAGAAGCCAATTGGTATAAATACAAGAAATGACACATACTCACCAAAATACATGTTATGAGTTGCCAAAAAATGTGCCAGAAGCATTTTGTCTTGATAGGTCACAACCCCTTGCTGAGACTCATCTCTCCATGTGCCAGCAGCAAGTGAGAGGCTGTGTCTGAAATGGTTCCCTAGGTAGTGCACTACTTTTGACGAGGGCCCATAGGGCTGTAGTGCACTATTTTTGACAAGGGCCCATAGGGCTCTAGTGCACTATATAGGGAACCATTTCAGACACAGCCAGAGATTATGAGATGAAGGCTTTACTCTTGTCTGTCTTGCAAAAAAATGACTTTAGATTTTCTTTCGCTATTAGAACAGGATATTACAGATTACAGTTACGCTAGGTATAAAGTGTGTAGCTTTTGTAGTTTTATTTACCTGACCATATGCAGAATCTTCAGGAAATGGTCGAACCACTGCTTTTCCGCCCCTTTGCATAAGGCCGATTTAGGCGAGCTAACAAGCCATTTGGAGTCAATCGCTTAAAATTGTATTCATCCTTTATTTAACCAGAGAAATCACATTGAGGTTTACATCTTTTGTTCAAGTGGGCCCTGGACAAGAGAGCAGAATACATACAGTTACACATGACACAACACTACATTAAATATAACAATGGATGGATGTTATAACAGTGGAAAGTGCATCTAATCACAATATTCATAACGACCAGTCATTCTCCGGGTTCCATTACGACTGCCAAATCTCCTTTTAATCCCATTTGCATTCAAGAAATATTTAGAAATCATTCACATTCTTGTGTGACTGGAATCATAATCGACATGCCCCAGTTCAGAACTGAAGGCTTTCTGAATCGATCCCAATTGAGGGATTTGTTATTGTGCAAGAGAACAGAAGCAATGCAAATACGATTTAATAACATGAACTTTAAGCCAAATAAATACACACGGAATATAACAAGTACTGTTTTACAGTGAAAGAAATGGGTACAGTTACTGGCATTTACTGACTTCCTGCGTCTTATCTTCTGTAGTTAATAATAAGTAACGACATTAAGCGGACTTGGTATCCAAATGCAATCACACGTAATTATGCGCAGCGCCAGGTTCGCAGGGACTTGCTGATGAGCCAATGACACTGGCAGCCAACAACAAACAAACAGCATCAGTCTGACAAAGTCTGCAGCCTGCCATGGGAGAATTCAGCTCCCAGACACCGTGACACCCTGTCTGTCATCAACATTCAGGATCATTGGTCACGTCTCAAATGGCACCCTACTCCCTACATAAAACAGCGCACTACTTTTTTATCAGAGCCCTATGGGATACTGTATAGGGTCTATGGTGCCAGGCCTCTGTCTCATGGGAGGGGATGGTGTAAAGTACTTAAGGGAAAATACTTTAAAGTACTACTTAAGGAAATGTACTTTAAAGTACTACTTAAGGAAATATCCTTTAAAGTACTACTTAAGGAAATATACTTTAAAGTACTACTTAAGGAAATATACTTTAAAGTACTACTTAAGGAAATATCCTTTAAAGTACTACTTAAGGAAATATACTTTAAAGTACTACTTAAGGAAATATCCTTTAAAGTACTACTTAAGGGAAAATACTTTAAAGTACTACTTAAGGAAATATACTTTAAAGTACTACTTAAGGAAATGTACTTTAAAGTACTACTTAAGGAAATATACTTTAAAGTACTACTTAAGTCGTTGTTTTGGAGTATCTTTAATTTACTATTTTATATTTTTGACAATTTTTACTTTTAGTTCACTAAGTATATTTAAAAACAAATATTGTTAGACTTTTACTGAAGTATTATTTTACTGGGTGACTTTCAGTTTTACTTGAGTCATTTTCTACGAAGGTATCTTTACTTTTACTCCAGTATGAGAATTGAGTACTTTTTCCACCACTTGGGAATGGGTGGATAACTACCACCCCCATGAAGGCAGTTGACTTATTAATAGATCCAGCCACAGGATAACACAGTAGCACCTGATTCACTCAACCAGGCCATGAATTTGAGCAATGGAAGGGAATGAGAAAAGATTCCAAGATTCTGTCAACAGACCGTCTTACAGTATAATGTACCTGCTCACCTCAACGAATCCCAGCGGTTTAAGTAGTCACCTGAACTAACGTTGCCTTTTTAAGCTTGTGCCTCTACTAGCAGGCACATTCAGCATTCTCTCGATGCAGCCTCGCCAGGCCTTTCAGCAGATGTTGAGACAAATTGCTCTATTAGCTACTGGATGTGCAGGGAGAATAATCAAGCTTTGATCTTCTCTTGCTCCCTGCCTTCCACCTGTTTTACATCGCTCCCAACGGGGCTGTTTCAACCATACATTTCCCACCCTCACTCTGTTTGAGAATGAGCGTTTGTCTTCATCCTATTTCTGTATGGTTGGGGGAGGGGGAGGGGGAGGGGGGGGGCAAAATAGTGTGGCAGGGATAGCTGATCTGAAACCAGTGCTTAGAGATGTTTCTACTTTCCTGCACTTGTTCCCCTCTGAATGAATATCTCATTTGTTCCGTAATGAGTGTAGACACCGTATACTGTGCAAAGGAAAGGAGCTTCCATTCAAATAGCCCCCTGATTGAGCCACAGGGAGAGGTGTTAATGAATTTCTCCTAGCTCCACTCTCCACTTTGCTCAGGGACAAGGATAAAGGGATGATGGGTGAATGGGTTCATCCTCTGTCCACTAACTTCAACACGTCTACTGAGCTCCAATCCAACACAGAAGACATTGACATAGTTGTATTGTTAGGTGGCTATATAATTATTTCTTCATCTCTTCTTCTTCAGTGTCATCATGTGCAATAGTGCTCGTTCTGTGGAATAAATCATTAGTGGACCAATAGCCTCTGTTTTCCACCTCATGGATAAAACAATAGGTGATGCTGGGCCTGGTGGAGGTGCTGGGCCTGGTGGAGGGGCCTGGTGGTGGAGGTAGGCCTGGTGGTGGTGCTGGGCCTGGTGGAGGGGCCTGGTGGTGGTGGGCCTGGTGGTGGTGCTGGGCCTGGTGGAGGTGCTGGACCTGGTGGAGGTGCTGGGCCTGGTGGAGGTGCTGGGTCTGGTGGTGGTGCTGGGCATGGTGGTGGTGCTGGGCATGGTGGGGGTGGTGGGCCTGGTGGTGGTGGGCCTGGTGGTTCTGGGCCTGGTGGTGGTGGGCCTGGTGGTTGTGGTGCTGGGCCTGGTGGTGGTGGGCCTGGTGGTGGTGGGCCTGGTGGTGGTGGTGCTGGGCCTGGAGGTGGTGGTGCTGGGCCTGGAGGTGGTGTGCCTGGTGGTCGTGGTGCTGGGCCTTGTGGTGGTGAGCCTGGTGGTCGTGGTGCTGGGCCTGGTGGTGGTGGGCCTGGTGGTCGTGGTGCTGAGCCTGGTGGTGGTGGGCCTGGTGGTCGTGGTGCTGGGCCTGGTGGTGGAGGGGCCTGGTGGTGGTGGGCCTGGTGGTGGTGGTGGGCCTGGTGGTCGTGGTGCTGGGCCTGGTGGTGCTGGGCCTGGTGGTCGTGGTGGTGGGCCTGGTGGTCGTGGTGCTGGGCCTGGTGGAGATTTGTGTCAAGGAGAAAGGGGTCGGCAGGCCAGAGGTCAGCAGGGGGGGTCAGCAGCTATAGTGCTGCGTGGTCATTTATCAGTGTGGGGTTCTGTGACTCTGTGGAGGACCCTGGGCTGCTCCTGCTCCTCGCTGGTGGCCCTCAGACTCTTTCGACCCTGCCAGTCCTTGGCTATGGCTGGAAATGGATCATTCTCTTCGCCCTGGCCTCTTTTGACAGCAGGGCCACACTAATAGAGGGAGATAACTGAGGGTAGCCTTGGTATCAACACCAGTCACGTCTAAGACCGCTCCTAACTGATTGTCATTACTTTTTTGTAAATCAAGAACTAAGGTACCAAGGTGCTGGAATCCAACAGATCTCTCTATTCTTTCCCTATTATACAACTGAAAGGGCTTTTTGATATTCTGATGGAACTATGCAGTGTAATTTTTACTAAAGATTACCTCATGACGTCAACTTTTACATTTGACCAAATTCTGTCCGTCAGACGATCAAGAGCAGGGCTCAACCTGTGAAGTAAAAAACAGTTGGTTTCCCAGGTCCCAGGAGAGATTGGGTTTACACAATCAATCAAATGTATTTATGAAGCCCTTTTTACATCAGCCGATGTCACAAAGTGCTGTACAGAAACCCAGTCTAAAACTCTAAACAGTAAGCAATGCAGATGTAGAAGCACAGTGGCTAGGAAAAACTCCCTAGAAAGACCAGGACATAGGAAGAAACCTAGAGAGGAACCAGGCTCTGAGGGGTGTCCAGTCCTCTTCTGGCTGTGCCGGGTGGAGATTATAACAGAACATGGCCAACATGTTCAAATATTCATAGATGATCAGCAGGGTCAAATAATAATAATCACAGTGGTTGTAGAGGGTGCAACAGGTCAGCACCTCAGGAGTAAATGTCAGTTGGCTTTTCATAGCCGATCATTCAGAGTTAGAGTCAAATCAAATGTTATTTGTCACATACACATGGTTAGCAGATGTTAATGCGAGTGTAGCGAAATGCTTGTGCTTCTAGTTCCGACAATGCAGTAATAACCAACGAGTAATCTAACTTAGCAATTCCACAACAACTACCTTATACACACAAGTCTAAAGGGATAAAGAATATGTACATAAAGATATATGAATGAGTGATGGTACAGAACGGCATAGGCAAGATACAGTAGATGGTATCGAGTACAGTATATACACTGCTCAAAAAAATAAAGGGAACACTTAAACAACACAATGTAACTCCAAGTCAATCACACTTCTGTGAAATCAAACTGTCCACTTAGGAAGCAACACTGATTGACAATAAATTTCACATGCTGTTGTGCAAATGGAATAGACAACGGGTGGAAATTATAGGCATTTAGCAAGACACCCCCAATAAAGGAGTGGTTCTGCAGGTGGTGACCAGGCCACTTCTCAGTTCCTTTGCTTCCTGTCTGATGTTTTGGTCACTTTTGAATGCTGGCGGTGCTTTCACTCTAGTGGTAGCATGAGACGGAGTCTACAACCCACACAAGTGGCTCAGGTAGTGCAGCTCATCCAGGATGGCACATCAATGCGAGCTGTGGCAAGAAGGTTTGCTGTGTCTGTCAGCGTAGTGTCCAGAGCATGGAGGCGCTACCAGGAGACAGGCCAGTACATCAGGAGACGTGGAGGAGGTCGTAGGAGGGCAACAACCCAGCAGCAGGACCGCTACCTCCGCCTTTGTGCAAGGAGGAGCAGGAGGAGCACTGCCAGAGCCCTGCAAAATGACCTCCAGCAGGCCACAAATGTGCATGTGTCTGCTCAAATGGTCAGAAACAGACTCCATGAGGGTGGTATGAGGGCCCGACGTCCACAGGTGGGGGTTGTGCTTACAGCCCAACACTGTGCAGGACGTTTGGCATTTGCCAGAGAACACGCCACTGGCGCTCTTCACAGATGAAAGCAGGTTCACACTGAGCACATGTGACAGATGTGACGTGAGTCTGGAGACGCCGTGGAGAACGTTCTGCTGCCTGCAACATCCTCCAGCATGACCGGTTTGGCGGTGGGTCAGTCATGGTGTGGGGTGGCATTTCTTTGGGGGGCTGCACAGCCCTCCATGTGCTCGCCAGAGGTAGCCTGACTGCCATTAGGTACCGAGATGAGATCCTCAGACCCCTTGTGAGACCATATGCTGGCCCTGGGTTCCTCCTAATGCAAGACAATGCTAGACCTCATGTGGCTGGAGTGTGTCAGCAGTTACTGCAAGAGGAAGGCATTGTTGCTATGGACTGGCCCGCCCGTTCCCCAGACCTGAATCCAATTGAGCACATCTGGGACATCATGTCTCGCTCCATCCACCAACGCCACGTAGCACCACAGACTGTCCAGGAGTTGGCGGATGCTTTAGTCCAGGTCTTGGAGGAGATCCCTCAGGAGACCATCCGCCACCTCATCAGGAGCATGTCCAGGCGTTGTAGGGAGGTCATACAGGCACGTGGAGGCCACACACACTACTGAGCCTCATTTTGACTTGTTTTAAGGACATTACATCAAAGTTGGATCAGCCTGTAGTGTGGTTTTCCACTTTAATTTTGAGTGTGACTCCAAATCCAGACCTCCATGGGTTGATAAATTTGATTTCCATTGATCATTTTTGTGTGATTTTGTTGTCAGCACATTCAACTATGTAAAGAAAAAAGTATTTAATAGGAATATTTCATTCATTCAGATCTAGGATGTGTTATTTTAGTGTTCCCTTTATTTTTTTGAGCAGTGTACATATGAGATGAGTAATGTAGGGTATGTAAACATAAAAGTGGCATTGTTTAAAGTGGCTAGGGATACATGTATTACATAAAGATGGCAAGATGCAGTAGATGGTATAAAGTACAGTATATACATATGAGATGAGTAATGTAGGGTATGTAAACATTATATAAAGTGGCATTGTTTAAAGTGACTAGTGATACATTTTTTACATACATTTTCCATTATTAAAGTGGCTGTAGTTGAGTCAGTATGTTGGCAGCTGCCACTCAATGTTAGTGGTGGCTGTTTAACAGTCTGATGGCCTTGAGATAGAAGCTGTTTTTCAGTCTCTCGGTCCCAGCTTTGATGCACCTGTACTGACCTCGCCTTCTGAATGATAGCGGGGTGAACAGGCAGTGGCTCAGGTGGTGGTTGTCTTTGATTATCTTTATGGCCATCCTGTGACATCAGGTGGTGTAGGTGTCCTGGAGGGCAGGTGGTTTGCCCCCGGTGATGCGTTGTGCAGACCTCACTACCCTCTGGAGAGCCTTGCGGTTGTGGGCGGAGCAGTTGCCGTACCAGGCGGTAATACAGCCCGACAGGATTGTGAGTGCTTTTGGTGACAAGCCGAAGACAGCAGGTGTGGTAGCGAGAGAGTCCAACACAGCATGTCCGGGACTAGGTAGCACGTCCAGTGAACAGGTCAGGGTTCCATAGTCGCAGGCAGAACAGTTGAAACTGGAGCAGCAGCATGAGCAGGTGGACTGGAGACAGCAAGGAGTCATCAGGCAAGGTAGTCCTGAGACATGGTCCTAGGGCTCAGGTCCTCCGAGAGAGAGAGAGAGAGAGAGAAAGAAAGAGAATTAGAGAGAGCATACTTAAATTCACACAGGACACCAAATAAGACATGAGAAATACTCCAGATATAACAGACTGACCCTAGCCCCCCGACACAAACTACTGCAGCATAAATACTGGAGGCTGAGACAGGAGGGGTCGGGAGACACTATGGCCCTGTCCGACAATACTCCCGGACAGGGCCAAACAGGCAGGATATAATGATACTACACAGCATGCACAAGCTGCAGCTGCTTTTCTTTCCCCATAGTTTGACCGGAAAAACCTAAATGAAGAAGCAGAGGCAACATAATTAAATTGACTTTGCTGTCAACACATGAAAGTGAACGGTACAACAGGTGGGTCCCGCTGTGGTATTTATTCTTTAAGGCTGACAGGAAGGATAAGCCTGATGTTCTGAGCCCAGGTGATCAAAGTCTTGTTTATTCCAGGAACTAAGCTGCAGAGAAAGAGCGCTCTTCTGTCGTCGCTCCCAAAGTAAAAAAATAAATAAAGGAATAATTTTATTCAGTGTAGGATTTCACTGATCTTTTGTCAGAATGTGCATTGTGTGCTGGAAAGGTGTGGCAATTACACGTCCAGTAACACGGACCATGAGACCTAACACAAGACCAAGGCGTGTACTAATATGCATACTGTACAATGCACATGTCATCATGTACGAGGCTCACTAGCCGCTATCAAGCAGGTCATCATGTACGAGGCTCACTAGCCGCTATCATGCAGGTCATCATGTATGAGGCTCACTAGCCGCTATCATGCAGGTCATCATGTATGAAGCTCACTAGCCGCTATCAAGCAGGTCATCATGTACGAGGCTCACTAGCCGCTATCATGCAGGTCATCATGTATGAGGCTCACTAGCCGCTATCAAGCAGGTCATCATTTACGAGGCTCACTAGCCGCTATCATGCAGGTCATCATGTATGAGGCTCACTAGCCGCTATCAAGCAGGTCATCAAGTACGAGGCTCTGTGGCTGTTATCAAGCAGGTTATCGTGGACGAGGCTCACTAGTCGCTATCAACCAGGTCATCATGTACGAGGCTCGGTGGCTGTTATCAAGCAGGTCATCAGGTACGAGGCTTGGTGGCTGTTATCAAGCAGGTCATCATGTACGAGGCTCGGTGGCTGTTATCAAGCAGGTTATCGTGGACGAGGCTCACTAGTCGCTATCAACCAGGTCATCATGTACGAGGCTCGGTGGCTGTTATCAAGCAGGTCATCAGGTACGAGGCTTGGTGGCTGTTATCAAGCAGGTCATCATGTACGAGGCTCGGTGGCTGTTATCAAGCAGGTCATCATGTACGAGGCTCGGTGGCTGTTATCAAGCAGGTCATCATGTTCGAGGCTTGGTGGCTGTTATCAAGCAGGTCATCGTGTACGAGGCTCTGTGGCCGTTATCAAGCAGGTCATCATGTACGAGGCTTGGTGGCTGTTATCAAGCAGGTCATCGTGTACGAGGCTCTGTGGCCGTTATCAAGCAGGTCATCGTGTATGAGGCTCGCTAGCTGTTATCAAGCAGGTCATCGTGTATGAGGCTCGCTAGCTGTTATCAAGCAGGTCATCGTGTACGAGGCTCGCTAGCTGTTATCAAGCAGGTCATCATGTACGAGGCTCGCTGGCCGCTATCAAGCAGGTCATTGTGTATGAGGCTCGCTAGCTGTTATCATCATTCTTTATTGGGTCAGAAATTATCTGTGTGTAACGGTGACAACAAGCTAGAAATTTCATTCACAAGCAATTGAGCAGTGGTATCTAACTTGTATTATAACTATTAACAACTGCACAAATGTGTGTTCTCCTGTTCTCCATATTATTTGATGCTTAAGTGAGGAGAAGAATGGCTAGGAAGTGAGGAGAAGAATGGCCAGGAAGTGAGGAGAAGAGTGGCCAGGCAGCGAGGAGAAGAATGGCCAGGAAGTGAGGAGAAGAAAGGCCAGGCAGCGAGGAGAAGAACGGCCAGGCAGTGAGGAGAAGAACGGCCAGGCAGCGAGGAGAAGAACGGCCAGGCAGCGAGGAGAAGAACGGCCAGGCAGCGAGGAGAAGAACGGCCAGGCAGCGAGGAGAAGAGTGGCCAGGCAGCGAGGAGAAGAATGGCCAGGAAGTGAGGAGAAGAGTGGCCAGGCAGCGAGGAAAATAATGGCCAGGAAGTGAGGAGAAGAACGGCCAGGCAGCGAGGAGAAGAACGGCCAGGCAGCGAGGAGAAGAACGGCCAGGCAGTGAGGAGAAGAATGGCCAGGCAGCGAGGAGAAGAACGGCCAGGCAGCGAGGAGAAGAACGGCCAGGCAGCGAGGAGAAGAACGGCCAGGCAGTGAGGAGAAGAACGGCCAGGCAGTGAGGAGAAGAAAGGCCAGGCAGCGAGGAGAAGAACGGCAGGCAACGAGGAGAAGAAAGGCAGGCAGCGAGGAGAAGAACGGCCAGGCAGCGAGGAGAAGAACGGCCAGGCAGCGAGGAGAAGAACGGCCAGGCAGCGAGGAGAAGAACGGCAGGCAGTGAGGAGAAGAACGGCAGGCAACGAGGAGAAGAAAGTTAGGCAGCGAGGAGAAGAATGGCCAGGCAGCGAGGAGAAGAACGGCCAGGCAGCGAGGAGAAGAACGGCAGGCAACGAGGAGAAGAAAGTTAGGCAGCGAGGAGAAGAATGGCCAGGCAGCGAGGAGAAGAACGGCCAGGCAGCGAGGAGAAGAAAGTTAGGCAGCGAGGAGAAGAACGGCCAGGCAGCGAGGAGAAGAACGGCCAGGCAGCGAGGAGAAGAACGGCAGGCAGCGAGGAGAAGAACGGCCAGGCAGTGAGGAGAAGAACGGCCAGGCAGCGAGGAGAAGAACGGCCAGGCAGCGAGGAGAAGAATGGCCAGGCAGCAAGGAGAAGAACGGCCAGGCAGCGAGGAGGGTAGAAAGCAAAATTACCTAGTTCTGAGAAAAGCTCTGGAACAATAGAATTGTAGGAGGGACCTTGAGATGTTTTTCTCTCTGTGGTCTTTGTCATTTTCTGTTCTTTTGACTCCCGTTATGTTGAGATGTTGAGCATTGCGAGCTGCAGTCATGTTGAAGGTGTCATTCTATTCAAGTTCTACATTCCACTTCTATGGTTAGCCCTTAAGAGAGAGAGAACATTTTCTCACAGATGAGTCATCTATACAATATTCACTCATTGCTGTGGTTTGTAATGAGGTTTTTGTGGGTCATTACTGTTATTGATTGAAACGGTCAAGAGGACATCCATTTATAGGTTGTTTTGATAAACTGTTGTCAACGCCATTGACTTAATGTTCTTTACCCTATTCAAGCTGATTTTTTTTGCCAGTAACACATGCTCCCTGTCACCCTGATCTCGGAGACATACTGCCGATCTAGAATAGCAAAGTCTATCCAAGCTGAGTCACACCTTAAACAAACTGGATCACACCTTAAACAAGCTGGGTCACACCTTAAACAAGCCGAGTCACACCTTAAACAAACGGGATCACACCTTAAACAAGCTGGATCACACCTTAAACAAGCTGAGTCACACCTTAAACAAACTGGATCACACCTTAAACAAGCCGAGTCACACCTTAAACACACTGGATCACACCTTAAACAAACTGGATCACACCTTAAACAAGCTGGATCACACCTTAAACAAGCTGGGTCACACTTTAAACAAACTGGATCACACTTCAAACAAGCTGGATCACACCTTAAACAAGCTGGGTCACACCTTAAACAAACTGGATCACACCTTAAACAAACTGGATCACACCTTAAACAAACTGGATCACACCTTAAACAAACTGGATCACACCTTAAACAAGCTGGGTCACACCTTAAACAAGCTGGGTCACACCTTAAACAAACTGGGTCACACCTTAAACAAACTGGGTCACACCTTAAACAAACAGGATCACACCTTAAACAAACGGGATCACACCTTAAACAAGCTGGGTCACACCTTAAACAAACGGGATCACACCTTAAATAAACGGGATCACACCTTAAACAAGCTGGGTCACACTTTAAACAAGCTGGGTCACACCTTAAACAAGCTGGGTCACACCTTAAACAAAGTATATGTTATGATTGCTTAATTAACCCTTCATAAGGCCTGTTTCATGATTTAGTAGAACATTTAATATAAAGGGCACCAAATAGGTACATGGACAATTCATAATAGCTGGAGTTAATTCATAATAGTTGGAGTTTTCTTTCACAAACCACACATGTGGTTGCCACTGCACTTTATCTATTTGCCAAGCAGGGGGCTCGTGTTCAGACAAAGTCATATACAGTGCCTTGCGAAAGTATTCGGCCCCCTTGAACTTTGCGACCTTTTGCCACATTTCAGGCTTCAAACATAAAGATATAAAACTGTATTTTTTTGTGAAGAATCAACAACAAGTGGAACGACATTTATTGGATATTTCAAACTTTTTTAACAAATCAAAAACTGAAAAATTGGGCGTGCAAAATTATTCAGCCCCCTTAAGTTAATACTTTGTAACGCCACCTTTGTCTGCGATTACAGCTGTAAGTCGCTTGGGGTATGTCTATATCAGTTTTGCACATCGAGAGACTGACATTTTTTCCCATTCCTCCTTGCAAAACAGCTCGAGCTCAGTGAGGTTGGATGGAGAGCATTTGTGAACAGCAGTTCAGTTCTTTCCACAGATTCTCGATTGGATTCAGGTCTGGACTTTGACTTGGCCATTCTAACACCTGGATATGTTTATTTTTTAACCATTCCATTGTAGATTTTGCTTTATGTTTTGGATCATTGTCTTGTTCGAAGACAAATCTCCGTCCCAGTCTCAGGTCTTTTGCAGACTCCATCAGGTTTTCTTCCAGAATGGTCCTGTATTTGGCTCCATCCATCTTCCCATCAATTTTAACCATCTTCCCTGTCCCTGCTGAAGAAAAGCAGGCCCAAACCATGATGCTGCCACCACCATGTTTGACAGTGGGGATGGTGTGTTCAGGGTGATGAGCTGTGTTGCTTTTACGCCAAACATAACGTTTTGCATTGTTGCCAAAATGTTCAATTTTGGTTTCATCTGACCAGAGCACCTTCTTCCACATGTTTGGTGTGTCTCCCAGGTGGCTTGTGGCAAACTTTAAATTACTCTTTTTATGGATATCTTTAAGAAATATCTTTCTTCTTGCCACTCTTCCATAAAGGCCAGATTTGTGCAATATACGACTGATTGTTGTCCTATGGACAGAGTCTCCCACCTCAGCTGTAGATCTCTGCAGTTCATCCAGAGTGATCATGGGCCTCTTGGCTGCATCTCTGATCAGTCTTCTCCTTGTATGAGCTGAAAGTTTATAGGGACGGCCAGGTCTTGGTAGATTTGCAGTGGTCTGATACTCCTTCCATTTCAATATTATCGCTTGCACAGTGCTCCTTGGGATGTTTAAAGCTTGGGAAATATTTTTGTATCCAAGTCCGGCTTTAAACTTCTTCACAACAGTATCTCGGACCTGCCTGGTGTGTTCCTTGTTCTTCATGATGCTCTCTGCGCTTTTAACGGACCTCTGAGACTATCACAGTGCAGGTGCATTTATACGGAGACTTGATTACACACAGGTGGATTGTATTTATCATCATTAGTCATTTAGGTCAACATTGGATCATTCAGAGATCCTCACTGAACTTCTGGAGAGAGTTTGCTGCACTGAAAGTAAAGGGGCTGAATAATTTTGCACGCCCAATTTTTCAGTTTTTGTATGTTGAAAAAGTTTGAAATATCCAATAAATGTCGTTCCACTTCATGATTGTGTCCCACTTGTTGTTGATTCTTCACAAAAGAATACAGTTTTATATCTTTATGTTTGAAGCCTGAAATGTGGCAAAAGGTCGCAAAGTTCAAGGGGGCCGAATACTTTCGCAAGGCACTGTATTTTTTTTTTTTTTTTTATTTTACCTTTATTTAACCAGGCAAGTCAGTTAAGAACAAATTCTTATTTTCAATGACAGCCTGGGAACAGTGGGTTAACTGCCTGTTCAGGGGCAGAACGACAGATTTGTACCTTGTCAGCTCGGGGGTTTGAACTCGCAACCTTCCGGTTACTAGTCCAACGCGCTAACCACTAGGCTACCCTGCCGCCCCAACGCTTGGTACTGTACATGTGTGTTTTAAATGGTTCTAACCACTAGGCAAGGTAGCCTAGTGGTTAGAGCGTTGGACCGAGCTGTCAAGGTACAAATCTGCCGTTCTGCCCCTGAACATGCAGTTAACCCACTAGGACTGTCATTGTAAATAAGAATTTGTTCTTAACTGACTTGCCTAGTTAAATAAAGGTAAAAATAAAATAGATTTCCTCACTGCACTCCACCTCATTTCAGTTCTACTTCACTTTGGCAATTGTTCACACTCCATGTGTTCAGAAAGACTGCAGTAATAATAAACAAAGGTTTTCCTTGCCTTAGACCACGGGACCTATCCATGTGGAATAAAGAAATCACAAAATAATCGTATTGGGATGGATGTGTCTATCTTATAACCAACCACCTTTACCTGCAGGCTTCTGTCTACTCTTTGGGAATTATAAAGGAGTTTTGGCATAATGGGCCTCAATGAGTGGATATCAGACCAAGGCTTTCAATTACTTATATTTATATAATAATTATATTTTATCTGTGCCTGTTTGAGCTTGCCAGGCTTAGGGATACTTCAGGATTTTGGCAAAGAAGCCCACCATCTACTTCCCCACATTCAGATGAACTCATGAATACCAGTTGTGTGTCTCTGTGTGCAGTTTGAAGGAAGTTGTTAACTAGTGTTGGCTCAATGACTGGAGGTCTATGCTAGTAGATATAATTGACTTCCAGTCATTGCGCTAACGCTAGTTAGCATTGGCTCATGAAACTAACACTGATTTCCTTCATACTGGATGCAGAGACATAAAAATGGTATCCGTGAGTTCATCTGACTCGAAATAGATAAAGGGATTCATTCCAAAATCCCAAAGTATCCCTTTAACAAACCTATATAAACGTCTCAAAATTGCGAACCCTACACGACTGGCACACCAGGCAGACTCAAGCGAACTCTAAAAGTATTAGAAAATATTTGTTATAGTATTTGAACCCAAGTCTGATGGATATATCCATTTGTATTTATTCATTATTTATTTATAAGATACTTTTCACATTTTCAGCCCAGACAAAACTTTATTCAAGTCCAAACAATGTTTGTGTTACGATGACCAATTCCAACTTAAAGCAGGGGAACACATTTTCACTGGATATCAGACTGGCTACCGGAAAAAGTACTTTCCATGACATAGTACTTACCGGATAAAGTACTTTCCATGACATAGTACTTACCGGATAAAGTACTTTCCATGACATAGTACTTACCGGATAAAGTACTTTCCATGACATAGTACTTACCGGATAAAGTACTTTTCATGACATAGTACTTACCGGATAAAGTACTTTCCATGACATAGTACTTACCGGATTAAGTACTTTCCATGACATAGTACTTACCGGATAAAGTACTTTTCATGACATAGTAGTTACCGGATAAAGTACTTTCCATAACACACAGCTGTGGTATCCTATTGTGACCCCTTTTTGTCACAAGAGGAAATTAATCCTTCAGCACAAGGATTTCAATGTGCCATCATGTTTCACTAGGGAACGGATGGCCTCCATTTGAATGCAAATTCTACTATTTGCATTTTGGGATGTCTGAATAAAAAATTTAGAATTGCCACCAGGGGGCAGAGGATGAAGCGGTGTTTGTATACAATACAGTACCGAACCTACAATACATTGTAACTTACACCTTGGACAAACCAACCACTGTGAGCATTTTGATTTTTCTCTATCCCCACCAGACGGGCTCATGACACACAAATACATTTCATATATGCTATCGCAAAAATAATCATTTTGTTGTGTTAATGAAGGTCTTTGGTAACATTGGAATACAAAAATTATATTCTTTCAAAGAACACAATAATATGTACAATAGTTGATGTTACTGTAGGCTATCTGTTCAAATAAAAAAAAACACTAAAACACCATTCCAGTACATAACAAACATCCAAATTATCCGACAGAACCTGAAATCTACATAACAAACATCCAAATTATCCGACAGAACCTGAAATCTACATAACAAACATCCAAATTATCCGACAGAACCTGAAATCTACATAACAAACATCCAAATTATCCGACAGAACCTGAAATCTACATAACAAACAACCACATTATCCAACATAACATAACCTGAAATCTACATAACAAACAAACACATTATCCAACATAACAGAACCTGAAATCTACATAACAAACAACCACATTATCCAACATAACATAACCTGAAATCTACATAACAAACAACCACATTATCCAACATAACAGAACCTGAAATCTGTTGTGGATTATTTGAAACAGACTGGATGGAGCGAGAAGGTGCAAAATGGCGTCTGCAAATAATGGCAGTGATGCCGGAGAGTTCCATAACCTTAGGCAGCTGTTCCTTTCCCTTTTCAATGAAAGTCGATGAAAAGGTGTCTTCAGGGGATGGGACCGATGGGGGGGGCAGGGGTGCACTACAGGCATGGAGTAAATTACAGAACAGTTGAACACAAGAGTGTTAGAGGAAGTCAAGTCACCCTCCATTCTTCTCTCAAGGTCAGGGAGCGTCACACACACACACGCACACACGCACACACACACACGCACACACAAACACACACACACACACACACGCCCGCACGCACGCACACACACACACACACACACAGACGAAAAATCAATAAAACACGTTTTCTGTAATTGAATGCAAGATTCTCCTCCCAGCAATGGTCTGAGAGAATATATGGCTGTAATCTATATAAGTGCTGTTTGCGTAAAACCTTTTAGGCTTTAATCTGAGACTGTGGGGGGCTTACTGGGCATGTGCTAAGGGTGTAGGGGGTGATGGTGGTGCTGATGATGGTGTAGGGGGTGGTGATGGTGTGGGTGTAGGAGGTGGTGATGGTGGGGGTGTAGGGGGTGGTGAGAGTGTAGGGGGTGGGGTTGGTGGGTGTGTAGGGGTGGTGGTAGGGGTGTAAGGGGTGGGGGTTTAGGGGGTGTAGGGGGTGGTGATGGTGGGGGTGTAGGGGGTGGTGATGGTGGGTGTGTAGGGGGTGGGAGGGTAGGGGGGATGTAAGGGGTGGTGATGGTGGGTGTGTAGGTGGTGGTGATTGTGGGGGTGTAGGGGGTGGTGTAGGGGTGGGGGTGTAGGGGGTGGTGATGGTGAGGGTGTAGATGGTGGTGTAGGGGTGGTGATGGTGGGGGTGTAGGGGGTGGGTGTAGGGGGTGGTGATGGTGAGGGTGTAGATGGTGGTGTAGGGGTGGTGATGGTGGGGTATAGGGGGTGTTGATGGTGGGTGTGTAGGGGGTGGGAGGGTAGGGGTGGGGGTGTAGGGGTGGTGATGGTGGGGGTGTAGGGGGTGGGAGTGTAGGGGTGGTGATGGTGGGGGTGTAAGGGGTGGTGATGGTGGGGGTGTAGGGGGTAGGAGGGTAGGGGTGGGGGTGTAGGAGGTGGTGATGGTGGGGGTGTAGGGGGTGGTGAGGGTGTAGGAGGTGGTGATGGTGGGGGTGTAGGGGGTGGTGAGGGTGTAGGGGTGGTGATGGTGGGGGTGTAGGGGGTGGTGATGGTGGGGGTGTAGGGGGTGGGGGTGTAGGGGTGGTGATGGTGGGGGTGTAGGGGGTGGGAGGGTAGGGGTGGTGATGGTGACATACAATGACATTCTAGACGATTCTGTGCTTCCAACTTTGTGGCAACAGTTTGGGAAGGCCCTTTCCTGTTTCAGCATGAAAATGCCCCCATGCACAAAGCCATGTCCATACAGAAATGGTTTGTCGAGATCAGTGTGGAAGAACTTGACTGGCCTGCACAGAGCCCTGACCTCAACCCCATCGAGCACCTTTGGGATGAATTGTAACGCAGACTGTGAGCCAGGACTAATTGCCCAACATCAGTGCCTGACCTCACTAATGCTTTTGTGGCTGAATGGAAGCAAGTCCCTGCAGCAATGTTCCAACATCTAGTGAAAAGCCTTCCCTGAAGAGTGGACGCTGTTATATCAGCAAAGGGGGGACCAACTCCATATTAATGCCCATGATTTTGGAAGGAGATGTTTGACAAGCAGGTACCCACAAACTTTTAGCGTGTCTTTCGTCTCTGTGTTTCATAATTTTCCTTCAATTTGCATGTACTGTATTTCACCGGAGAAAGTGAGTGAAACAGCGCCCCTCTGCCTCTGTATGTGTAGCCCATCTATCTGATGATGTCTGGTCAAAAAGAGTATGACATTTTTTGCCGCCCATAGCATTGAATGCCAGGAAAGCCAGCAAGCATTTGGCCTTCCTTGATAAATAAGGTAAAAAAAATAATAGCCATTCAGTGTTGAGCTAAATCAAATCAAATCTATTAATAAAGCCCTTTTTACATCAGCAGATGTGCGCTCAACTGTGAATGGTGAGCTCAACTGTGAATGGTGAGCTCAACTGTGAATGGTGAGCTCAACTGTGAATGGTGCTCCTCAACTGTGAATGGTGAGCTCAACTGTGAATGGTGCGCTCAACTGTGAATGGTGAGCTCAACTGTGAATGGTGTGCTCAACTGTGAATGGTGAGCTCAACTGTGAATGGTGAGCCCAACTGTGAATGGTGAGCTCAACTGTGAATGGTGAGCTTAACTGTGAATGGTGAGCTCAACTGTGAATGGTGAGCTCAACTGTGAATGGTGAGCTCACATGTGAATGGCCCTGTTGCACCAGAAAAAAGTGTCAATGTAAGTCAGTTTGGATTTGGCTTCACACCAATCACATCATATCGAGAGCAAAACGTAATTGACAGAACAAACTTGAATTGTTGCATCTCGTTGTGTTGTTGTCCGCTGGTGGCTTGCTAGCTAAAATCGTCCCTTTCCTAAAGTAGCCATGGATGGAGATAGGGATTTGGACTTGTGGTTTTACTTAATTCTCCGTACTGTCCAATGATTACAACGGTGATTCTGATCCAACCGTAAATTCATACGTTGTTGTGCCCCTGGCCTGAGAGGATGGAAGTTCAATATGTAGCTAGATGTAGAAGGCTAATGTTAACTAGCTGGCCTGAGAGGATGGACGTTCAATATTTAGCTAGATGTAGAAGGCTAATGTTAACTAGCTGGCCTGAGAGGATGGAAGTTCAATACGTAGCTAGATGTAGAAGGCTAATTTTAACTAGCTGGCCTGAGAGGATGGAAGTTCAATATGTAGCTAGATGTAGAAGGCTAATGTTAACTAGCTGGCCTGAGAGGATGGAAGTTCAATACGTAGCTAGATGTAGAAGGCTAATGTTAACTAGCTGGCCTGAGAGGATGGAAGTTCAATATGTAGCTAGATGTAGAAGGCTAATGTTAACTAGCTGGCCTGAGAGGATGGAAGTTCAATACGTAGCTAGATGTAGAAGGCTAATGTTAACTAGCTGGCCTGAGAGGATGTAAGTTCAATATGTAGCTAGATGTAGAAGGCTAATGTTAACTAGCTGGCCTGAGAGGATGGAAGTTCAATATGTAGCTAGATGTAGAAGGCTAATGTTAACTAGCTGGCCTGAGAGGATGGAAGTTCAATATGTAGCTAGATGTAGAAGGCTAATGTTAACTAGCTGGGCTGAGAGGATGGAAGTTCAATACGTAGCTAGATGTAGAAGGCTAATGTTAACTAGCTGGCCTGAGAGGATGGAAGTTCAATACGTAGCTAGATGTAGAAGGCTAATGTTAACTAGCTGGCCTGAGAGGATGGAAGTTCAATACGTAGCTAGATGTAGAAGGCTAATGTTAACTAGCTGGCCTGAGAGGATGTAAGTTCAATACGTAGCTAGATGTAGAAGGCTAATGTTAACTAGCTGGCCTGAGAGGATGGAAGTTCAATATGTAGCTAGATGTAGAAGGCTAATGTTAACTAGCTGGCCTGAGAGGATGGAAGTTCAATACGTAAGCTAGATGTAGAAGGCTAATGTTAACTAGCTGGCCTGAGAGGATGGAAGTTAAATACGTAGCTAGATGTAGAAGGCTAATGTTAACTAGCTGGCCTGAGAGGATGGAAGTTCAACATGTAGCTAGATGTAGTATGCTAATGTTAACTAGCTGGGCTGGCGTATCGATGCACGCGGACGTTAGGATAGCGAGCAAGCATTCAAGCCTGGTAGCCTAGGACAACAAAAACTGAAAGTGTACTGTATGACAGAGTGATAGACCGTTTAGGAAACATGTAAGAGAGGAGGATGGCACTAGCCGTTTCTCTACTTGCACCAACACACACATACACACACACACGCACACGCACACGCACACACACACACACACACACACACACACACACACACACACACACACACACACACACACAGAAATTAGAACCATGGACAGCCATGTCATATTTAGCTTACGTTGATTGGACTAAGTTGTTTTTGGTATGTTTAAGTTGTCACTGTATTAGACTAAGCATAGGTGATTAGATGATGTTGAAGTTTAAATGATGATGGAGGCAGCTCCTGTTTTCTTTGCGACTTGCGGTAACTCTCTGTGATTCTAAATAAATAGTTGTTTAGTAATCTGAAAATGTCGTGTAACAGTTTGTTGCATGCAATACGCTTTGTGGACTTAACTGGACAGATGTTATTCTCTGGTTTTGTGGTTTTGTGGTTGAATGTATTGTGGTTTTGTGGTTGAATGTATTCTGCCACTCTGTCTTCTTGTCTCAGCCTTCACACACACACACACACACACACACACATGAACTAACAGGTTATAGAGCAAACAATGCAATTATCACAACACATAAGTGAAAAAAAAAAGCCACATATGGCTTTTTTTCTGTCTTGTGTCCAGTGATTTCACCTCATGCACCACTACTGCATAGGAAGTGGTTTCCTCATTTTACCTTTATTTAACTAGGCAAGTCAGTTAAGAACAAATTCTTATTTTCAATGACGGCCTAACTGCCAGAACGACAGATTTGTACCTTGTCAGCTCAGGGGTTTGAACTTGCGACCTTCCGGTTACTAGTCCAACGCTCTAACCACTAGGCTACCCTGCCGCCCCTAATGGTGTCATCAGGTTGGATTACTTAATTCTGTATTTCATATTCTAATCTACCCACTTTCTTCTCAGACATCCTTTATTTTCTTCACTATTTCATCCTAATTAACTCTTACGTACATACGTACCCTCAACAGGAAGGAGCACTTCTTGCTTTTATTTTTCTGTATGACAGAGGTAGAAAGGTCATGGAGAGTGTAAACAACAGGAGAGAGGTGTGAAATCAGTTCCAGCTCACTGGCTCGTCACAGCGCTTCAATCCAAAGCTTTTTTTGGAGGGGGGGGGGGGGGGGGGGGGAGTGTTGGTTGCATGAGGCTCTCTCGCTAATCTCTTAGTCAAATAGGGGCCACCATGAACAAAAGCACACCTCTGTATTAAGAGAGCCTTTCTGCATGAGAGAACAACCCCATCCAACCTGTCCACACTTTTCTCCAAACAACAGCGAATGGTTATGTAAGAGACAACAGAACTGTTGTGATGAGCTTTGATATTGTATAAACACTAGAGGGCGGTAGAGAGCTGTAGCATTTTTCTACATGGTGGTATACTGTTATTATGAGGGATTATTATTATTATCTAGGGGTAAAACCGTGACATTACCATATCAGAGATCACAAAATCCCCACGATCCGAACAATTTTAACAGAATAAAGGGATTTCGCTGTTATAGTCCCTGTCGGTATTGGATAGAATGTTGATACCCTGCCTGGCTGTGGGGAAAACAACCTGTGGTTACCTAGGTTACTCTATTAGCTCACAGCAAAAAACTGACCTTTTTCAAATGCAATTTTCTTGTTGTCTGCTTGTTTTAGTCAGTAACAAACGACATTTAAGAAAAGTACAACATGTCTAAAATTACTTTTCGACATTGCCTTCTCCAGAGTGTTCTCACTACTTAGGAAAATGTAACACTGCATGGCTTCCCTCATGCCCCTTTTCATGATGTTGCTATCAGCCACAGTGAGTTCGTGAGTGCCAGTTCGTTACTGACCGGAACGTTAAGCTAGCCAAGACCAACAGCACAAACAAACATATCCAAGTAGTGAGTGGAGTTACAAACGGACTATACTAAACAAGTTAAATGTCTTACCTGTGATGAAGTGTTTCCCACACACTTGGACACCAGGTCCCCACATTTCCAAAGCCTAAAAGCCTGAAGCCACAGGGCTCTCCTCACAGCTTCTATTTCCCTATGTGGGAGCATTGTGAACCATAGTATTTAATAAACCTGGTTACATATCCATTGAAAACACAGCAGCTTTTCTGAATGTTTTGTTATTTCGTATAACAAAACAATCAATGACGAAGTCAACTCTTTTACAATGGAGGTCAATTGGAAAGAATGTTTGTTTTTTCTCCAACTTGTGGTTGAGGTCGACGGGAATTCCTTATTTTTTTTTTTAATCATGAATATCGACTCAGCGGATACTATTTTCAAAATGCAAAGCTTCTATATTTATGACAAACACTCACCCTCTCTGCATTACACAAAATACTTTTTTTTTTTCTAACCAAAGGGCTAGAAATCTAGTCTGGATGGCCGACACCAGCTGTTGAAGTGTTCATGTCAGCCAGGCTACTAGAAACCAGCCGTTGGCCCTGCTTCTTTCATCATCACTGAGGGAAATGTTCAAACTACTACTACTGTACATGTCATTGAGAGAGCTTAATTCAGAATACACCTCATATAAAGTCAAACTTTTCCAATATTGCAAGCAAAGTGTGCGATGTCTAAAGTAACTGCCCACCGGGCACACACTGGTTGAATCAATGTCATTTCAATGAAATGCCGTTAAACCAAGGTGGAATAGACTTTGAGTTGACGTCTGCGGCCAGTGGATGGTTCGCCTGTGTTGAAAACAAGATGCCACAGAAAACCAGGTTTAGCCACTTGCATTTGACATGTTTTGCTCACACCGTGCCAGGATAAACATGGCCTTTATCTAAACCACAGAGACAGGAAGCATATCACAGCTCTTCCCCAGGTCCCAGATGTGACTCCCTGAACCGTGGCCTGGTGTGATGGCAACAGAAGGTCTGGGCGGAGCCACTGAATCCCTCAGAGCCAAGCAAGCAGCTTCTCTCCTCTGTACCACCATCTCCCTGCACTGTTCCCATACATTGCTCTCCTCCCCAGATGTCCTTAATACTCCCATACATCTTTCACTCTCACTTCTCTTCCCTCTATGTACAGGGTATGTTTGTCCTCTCACCCTGGGGGTGGTTGACAACAGGGAATGTGTACCTTTTTCTAAGTGTCTGGGAATGTCGGTGTGTGTGTGTGTGTGTGAGGGTGTGTGAGGGTGTGTGTGTGTGTGTGTGTGTGTGTGTGTGTGTGTGTGTGTGTGTGTGTGTGTGTGTGTGAGAGGGTGTGTGTGTGTGTGTGTGTGTGTGTGTGTGTGCGTGCGTGCGTGCGTGGGTGCGTGTGTGGGTGCGTGTGAATGACAGAGACACAAAGAGAGAGAGAGTGTGAGGCCCTGGCGAGTGCCAGTGCTAATGGACATAGGTGTAATTAACACCAGGCCATCCGGTGTGTCTGTAGCCTGTGTCGGTATGAGCGTCTCTGCTGTGCCTGTCTCCCTGGGCCTTCTAGTCTGAGCTGCTGCTTCACTCTCCTTTTATGGGCTTCACGCCTCCCGCTGCTGCCGTGATTAACACCACAGGGCCTGCCGTGATTAACGCCGCGGCGCCTGCCTGTTGAAAACCACACCTCCACGGCTTTCGGCGGGTATAATTCCAGTTATCCTGTGATTTGGTCCCACTTTTTTAACGGTTCAAGCGGCAAAGTTAGGGCACCCTACTGCCTATTGTATTTGTTGGCATATCTTTTTTTGTGTGTGTGTGTGGTGGGGGGGGGTTGGCCTCTTCTTACTTTGAGCACCTGCACCCTCTAAAGGTCTGTGCACGGCACTGGAGTTGGTTATGAAGAGTACTAGCACACCGGATGAGTGTGTTTCTAATTTTAAAGGAGTCCTGTCCATCTATTGGGTGGTCTAAAGGAGTCCTGTCCATCTATTGGGTGGTCTAAAGGAGTCCTGTCCATCTATTGGGTGGTCTAAAGGAGTCCTGTCCATCTATTGGGTGGTCTAAAGGAGTCCTGTCCATCTATTGGGTGGTCTAAAGGAGTCCTGTCCATCTATTGGGTGGTCTAAAGGAGTCCTGTCCATCTATTGGGTGGTCTAAAGGAGTCCTGTCCATATATTGGGTGGTTTAAAGGGGTCCTGTCCATCTATTGGGTGGTTTAAAGGAGTCCTGTCCATCTATTGGGTGGTCTAAAGGAGTCCTGTCCATCTATTGGGTGGTCTAAAGGAGTCCTGTCCATCTATTGGGTGGTATAAAGGAGTCCTGTCCATCTATTGGGTGGTCTAAAGGAGTCCTGTCCATCTATTGGGTGGTCTAAAGGAGTCCTGTCCATCTATTGGGTGGTCTAAAGGAGTCCTGTCCATCTATTGGGTGGTTTAAAGGAGTCCTGTCCATCTATCGGGTGGTCTAAAGGAGTCCTGTCCATCTATTGGGTGGTCTAAAGGAGTCCTGTCCATCTATTGGGTGGTCTAAAGGAGTCCTGTCCATCTATTGGGTGGTCTAAAGGAGTCCTGTCCATCTATTGGGTGGTCTAAAGGAGTCCTGTCCATCTATTGGGTGGTCTAAAGGAGTCCTGTCCATCTATTGGGTGGTCTAAAGGAGTCCTGTCCATCTATTGGGTGGTCTAAAGGAGTCCTGTCCATCTATTGGGTGGTCTAAAGGAGTCCTGTCCATATATTGGGTGGTTTAAAGGGGTCCTGTCCATCTATTGGGTGGTTTAAAGGAGTCCTGTCCATCTATTGGGTGGTCTAAAGGATTGTGTGTGAAATAAACAAAAAAATGTGTTATTGATATTGATATTGATATTGCCTCAGTTGAGAAAAACTTTTTTTGAGTGGAGTTTTCCTTTAAACCCTCTGAAATAAACGAGCATGTTCAGACAACTAAACAGGCAGCGTTTTCCAGTTAGATCTTAGACAAGTCTTCACAGGCTCTAAGATGAAAGATGTATCTGAAAATAAATCTGATTTATATATATTGGTTTATACTGTATTCAACAGCCTATGGTAAAACCTGAAGACCAAAGCATTCAGCTGGAAATGTCCCTTCTAAATAGAAAGTGAGATGATACATACATAGATGAATAAAAATAAATGAGAAGCCAATCCAAAATGCTGTCACTAGCTCTTCATCATGGCACAAAAACTTATTTTAATTTTTTTTTTTCCTGCATCGTTTTTCCAACACTCTTCCTTCCCTGCCAGTAAGTCCCACCAGTCATCTGGCTAATGTCCCGACTCTGCCAACATGATCCAAAGAACACGGAGCGATCAGTCAGCCAACGGGCTGCGACGTTCTCCTGACGGCTGGTATACTGACTCAGTGGCCAAGCTAAAGTTAGAGTGAAACTCTCCCTTTATCACTAGAGTTTGGTGCCAATATACCTCCGAACTATACTACTCATCAACCTGTAGTGATTAACTCACCTTCTCTTCACAGTCTGTGGTTGAGTCCCAAATGATAGTCTATTCACTGCCTAGTTTACTATACCTGTCCAGATCCTGTAGGTTACCATTTGGGATGTCTGCCACAGTCTGTGTGGCTATCATCAACACCTCTGCTCTCTCTATTAGCCCAAGTGTTTCATTACATGACGCTATCAGAAAAGAGCTCTGTTGTGTCCCGGACGTGATTAAGTGGAGAACAGTTCCCGGGTTAACTGAAATTAATAGGCTGACAGAGATTTACATTTCTATCAGCACTATAGAAAGAACCACCGAATTGATGTCTCCATTACCACAGCAGGCTGCTGCTTGTCAGCACATCACAGGCGGACAGAGACGAACACGGGAAGATTGAGAGAGAGAGAGAGATAAAGAGAGAGAGGAAGAGATATGTTATCAAAATGTATGAGGGCTTCTGACTGATGTCGCCATCCAATTTGACAGTAACATTGCAATCCGTTAAATCACCTATCTTGGCGAAGCGGCTTCTCGAAGATGAAGCACAGAGGGAATCCAGGCTGTCTGAACCACTTCCTTTGGGCACTGTGATTCGGGTACACGCTCGGCACGCACAGGTTAAATCAACGTTGTTTCAACGTCATTTGTCAACGTATTGTAACGTGGAATCTACGTGGGGGGAAAAAAAAGTAATCAATGTACATTTTTTTGTTTTGAGGGTGAAATTTAAACCACAGGATTGTCATAATGGTAACCAATTTTCAACATAGACAAACCTTGTATAAAACATGTTGAATTTGTACCTTTGAAACAATGTCAGATCTTTAACATTATATCCACTATCAGAGAAAGAACAACATCCTGGGAAACACTTCCTACTGGAGAGTTCATATATGTACAGTTTCCTGTTGGTCTCCCATCCAGGGTTTTAACCAAACCCTGCACTGCTTAGCTTTGAATATTTTTAAACTGACTACTACCAATGTACTACTGTGAGAATTACTATTGTGAGATCTCAAAATTAATTGTGTGTCAACTACATTTATTTTCAGCAAACTTCACATGTGTAAATATTTGTATGAACATAACAAGATTCAACAACTGAGACATAAACTGAACAAGTTCCACAGACATTTGACTAACAGAAATGGAATAATGTGTCCCTGAACAAAGGGGAGGGGGGGGGGGGGGGGGTCAGCATCAAAAGTAAGTCAGTATCTGGTGTGGCCACCAGCTGTATTAAGCACTGCAGTGCATCTCCTCCTCATGGTCAGTTCTTGCTGTGAGGTGTTACCCCACTCTTCCACCAAGGCACCTGCATGTTCCAGGACATTTCTGAGGGGAAGGGCCCTAGCCCTCACCCTCCGATCCAAAAGGTCCCAGATGTGCTCAATGGGATTGAGATCTGGGCTCTTCGCTGTCCATGGCAGAACACTGACATTCCTGTCTTGCAGGAAATCACGCACAGAATGAGCAGTATGGCTGGTGGCATTGTCATGCTGGAGGGTCATGTCAGGATGAGCCTGCAGGAAGGGTACCACATGAGGGAGGAGGATGTCTTCCCTGTAACGCACAGCATTTAGATTGCCTGCAATGACAACAAGCTCAGTCCGATGATGCTGTGACACAGACCATGATGGACCCTCCACTTCCAAATCGATCCCGCTCCAGAGTACAGGCCTCAGTGTAACGCTCATTCCTTCGACGATAAACGCAAATCTGACCATCACCCCTGGTGAGACAAAACCGCTACTCATCAGTGAAGAGTACTTTTTGCATGTCCTGTCTGGTCCAGCGACGGTGGGTTTGTGCCCATAGGCGATGTCTGGTGAGGACCTGCCTTACAACAGGCCTACAGGCCCTCAGTCCAGCCTCTCTCAGCCTATCTGAGCACTGATGGAGTGATTGTGCGTTCTTGGTGTAACTCAGGCAGTTGTTGTTGCCATCCTGTACCTGTCCCACAGGTGTGATGTTCGGATGTACCGATCCTGTGCAGGTGTTGTTACACGTGGTCTGCCACTGCGAGGACAATCAGCTGTCCGTCCTGTCTCCCTGTAGCACTGTCTTAGGCGTCTCACAGTACGGACATTGCAATTTATTGCCCTGGCCACATCTGCAGTCCACATGCCTATTGCAGCATGCCTAAGGCATGTTCACGCAGATGAGCAGGGACCCTGGGCATCTTTCTTTTGGTGTTTTTCAGAGTCAGTACAAAGCCCTTTTTAGTGTCCTAAGTTTTCATAACTGTGACCTTAATTGCTTACCATCTGTAAGCTGTTAGGCTCTTAACGACCGTCCCACAGGTGCATGTTCATTAATTGTTTATGGTTCATTGAACAAGCATGGGAAGCAGTGTTTAAACCTTTTACAAACCTTAAATCCGTAACCATGGGCACCCTCTCAGATATCATCCTGACCTACCTGCCCTCTAAATACACCTCTGCTGTCTTCAACTAGGATCTCAGCGATCACTGCCTCATTGCCTGTGTGCATACTGGGTCCGCAGTCTAACGACCACCCCTCATCACTGTCAAACGCTCCCTAAAACACTTCAGCGAGCAGGCCTTTCTAATCGACCTGGCCCAGGTATCCTGGAAGGATATTGACCTCATCCCGTCAGTAGAGGATGCCTGGCTGCTCTTCAAAAGTGCTTTCCTCTCCATCATAAATAAGCATGCCTCATTCAAAAAATGTAGAACTAAGAACAGATATAGCCCTGGGGTCACCCCAGACTTGACTGCCCTTGACCATCACAAAAACATCCCGTTGCGCTCTGCATTAGCCTTGATTAGCCCCCGCGATATGCAACTTTTCAGGGAAGTCAGGAACTAATATAACCAATATAAATCGATTATTTCAATAAGCATTTTTCCACGTCTGGCCATGCTTTCCACCTGGCTAACCCTACCCTGGCCAACATCTCAGCACCCCCTGTAGCAACTTGCCCCCCCCCCCCCCCTCTCCTTCTCCTTCACCCAAATCCAGACAGCTGCAATGGATCCCCACATATCAGCTGGGTTTACCAATCTGGACCCTCTCTTTCTAAAATAATCTGCCGAAATTGTTGCAACCCCCTATTACTAGCCTATTCAACCTCTCTTTCGTATCGTCTGAAATTCCCATACATTGGAAAGCTTCCGCGGTCATCCCCCTCTTCAAAGGGGGAGACACTCTAGACCCAAACTGTTACAGACCTATATCCACCCTGTCCTGCCTTTCGAAAATCTTCGAAAGCCAAGTTAACAAACAGATCACCGACCATTTTGAATCCCACCGTACCTTCTCCACTATGCAATCCGGTTTCCGAGCTGGTCATGGGTGCACCTCAGCCACACTCAAGGTCCTAAACGATATCATAACTGTTATCGATAAAAGACAGTACTGTGCAGCCGTCTTCATCGACCTGGCCAAGGCTTTTGACTCTGTTAATCACTGCATTCTTATCGGCAGACTCAATAGCCTTGGTTTCTCAAATGACTGCCTAGCCTGGTTTACAAACGACTTCTGAGATAGAGTTCAGTGTGTCAAATTGGAGGGCCTGTTGTCCGGACCTCTGGCAGTCTCTGTGGGGGTGCCACAGGGTTCAATTCTCGGGCTGACTCTTTTCTCTATATACATCAATGATGTCGCTCTTGCTGTTGGTGATTCTCGTAGAGGTAGATTCTCCACCTCTACGCAGACGACACCATTCTGTATACTTCTGCCCCTTCTTTGGACACTGCTAACAAACCTCCAAATGAGCTTTAACGCCATACAACACTCCTTCTGTGGCCTCCAAATGCTTTTAAACGCTAGTAGAACTAAGTGCATGCTCCTCAACCGATTGCTGCCCGCACCCTCCCGCCCGACCAGCATCACTACTCTGGACAGTTCTGACTTAGAATATGTAGACAACTACAAATACCTAGGTGTCTGGTTAGACTGTAAACTCTCCTTCCAGACTCATATTAAGCATCTCCAATCCAAAATGAAATCTAGAATCGGCTTCCTATTTCGCAACAAAGCATCCTTCACTCATGCTGCCAAACATACCCTCGTAAAACTGACTATCCTACCGATCCTTGACTTCGGCGATGTCATTTACAAAATAGCCCCCAACACTCTAGTCAACAAACTGGATGTAGTCTATCCCAGTGCCATCCGTTTTAACACCAAATTCCCATATACTACCCACCACTGCGACCTCTATGCTCTCGTTGGCTGGCCCTCACTACATACACATCACCAAACCCACTGGCTCCAGGTCATCTATAAGTCATTGCTTGCTAAAGCCCGCCTCTCAGCTCACTGGTCACCATAGCAACACCCACTCGTAGCACACGCTCCAGCAGGTGTATTGCACTGGTCATCCCCAAAGCCAACACTGCATTTGGCCGCCTTTCCTTTCAGTTCTCTGCTGCCAATGACTGGAACGAATTGCAAAAATCTCTGAAGCTGGAGTCTTATATCTCCCTCACTAACTAACTAAGCATCAGCTGTCTGAGCAGCTTACCGATCACTGTACCTGTACACAGCCAATCTGTAAATAGCCCTTCCAACTACTTCATCCCCATATTATGACTTACCCTCTTGCTCTTTTGCACCCCAGTATCTCTACTTGCACATCATCATCTGCACATCTATCACTACAGTGTTAATGCTAAATTGTAATTATTTTCGCCTCTAGGGCTACTTATTGCCTTTACCTCCCTACTCTTCTACATTTGCAAACACTGTACATAGATATTGTACATAGATTTTTCTATTTTTCTTTTCTTTTGTGTTATTGACAGTACGTTTGTTTATTGTGTAACTCTGAGTTGTTGTTTTTGTCGCACTGCTTTGCTTTATATTGGCCAGGTCGCAGTTGTAATGAAAACATGTTCTCAACTGGCCTACCTGGTTAAATAAAGGTGAAATGACATTTTAAAAACAATGAAGATCTGTGAAGTTATTTGAATTTTTACGATGTATCTTTGAAAGACAGGGTCCTGAAAAAGAGACGCTGCTTTTTTTGCTGAGTTTTATACGGTAAGCCTTGGGTTTCAAGCTCAAATGTCATTTTCATGTTAATAATTCATATATTTGATTAATCTCAACCGAACATCTAAGTTAAACAATAGGACTAAATCAAATCAAACTTTATTTAAAGGGAAGTTTATAGACAAACTGGATATTGAATTGTGTTTGGTTGTCACCGCAACCAAAATAAATGTATCTTCTGCTTGCATAGTTCCATCTGTGCCACCGACTTAGTCTGGCTTTAATTAATAATAATAAAAGCTAGAAACAAGCATTTCGCTGCACCTGCGATAACATCTGCAAATCTGTGTACATGACAAATAAACTTTGATTTGATTTAATTGATATGTTGGATTCATGTCATAAATCTCAATAAAAAAAATTGAAGTTATAGAACTACTATAAATCAAATCAAACTTGAAATGCACTTTAAATAAGGTTTAATTTGATTTAGTCCTATTCTTTAACTTGTATTATTGTTTGAGATGGAGAAGTGAATCCTCCAGCATATCCATTATTAATTTGTAGACAAACTGGAATTGAAGCCATACTAAGACAATAGCACAAAAAAAGAATCGTTGCTTATGTCCTATGTTGATCTGTCTGTATGCTATGTCTTGCTTGTTCTATGTTGCTCTGTCTGTATGCTATGTCTTGCTTGTTCTATGTTGCTCTGTCTGTATGCTATGTCTTGCTTGTTCTATGTTGCTCTGTCTGTATGCTATGTCTTGCTTGTCCTATGTTGCTCTGTCTGTATGCTATGTCTTGCTTGTTCTATGTTGCTCTGTCTGTATGCTATGTCTTGCTTGTTCTATGTTGCTCTGTCTGTATGCTATGTCTTGCTTGTTCTATGTTGCTCTGTCTGTATGCTATGTCTTGCTTGTCCTATGTTGCTCTGTCTGTATGCTATGTCTTGCTTGTTCTATGTTGCTCTGTCTGTATGCTATGTCTTGCTTGTTCTATGTTGCTCTGTCTGTATGCTATGTCTTGCTTGTTCTATGTTGCTCTGTCTGTATGCTATGTCTTGCTTATTCTATGTTGCTCTGTCTGTATGCTATGTCTTTCTTGTTCTATGTTGCTCTGTCTTTATGCTATGTCTTGCTTGTTCTATGTTGCTCTGTCTGTATGCTATGTCTTGCTTGTTCTATGTTGCTCTGCGTGTGCTCACTGCTCATTGACTGTCTGTATTGTAATTGTTTTTAATAACCTGCCCAGGGACTGTGTTTGAAAATTAGCCGGCTGGCTAAAACCAGCACTTTTACTGAAACGTTGATTAATGTGCACTGTCCCTGTAAAAAATAAATTAGACTCAAACTCAACTCAAACTCAAAAAATACATCTCCTTCATATGTTGATATTTGGTTGCGTTGATAACCAAACACTATAAATGTCTTCTTATGTAATCATAGAAAGGCGTGGAAGATAGCGTGCATGTTCAAGATAGCGTGCATGTTCAAGATAGCATGCATGTTCAAGATAGCATGCATGTTCAAGATAGCGTGCATGTTCAAGGGATGTTTCATTTTTTGCTGAGTTTTATAAAGTGCATGTTCACGATAGCGTGCTTGTTCAAGATAGCGTGCATGTTCAAGATAGCGTGCATGTTCAAGATAGCGTGCATGTTCACGATAGGGTGCATGTTCAAGATAGCGTGCATGTTCACGATAGCGTGCATGTTCAAGACAGCGTGCATGTTCAAGATAACGTGAATGTTCAAGATAGCGTGCATGTTCAAGATAGTGTGCATGTTCAAGATAGCGTGCATGTTCAAGACAGCGTGCATGTTCAAGGGATGTTTAATTTTTTGCTGAGTTTTATAAAGTGCATGTTCACGATGGCGTGCTTGTTCAAGATAGCGTGCATGTTCAAGATAGCGTGCATGTTCAAGATAGTGTGCATGTTCAAGATAGTGTGCATGTTCAAGATAGCGTGCATGTTCAAGATAGTGTGCATGTTCAAGATAGTGTGCATGTTCAAGACAGCATGCAAAGGTCCCAGGTCTGTGGAGTTCTTAACAATTGCTACAATAAGCTGTGCAGAATATTGAACAGCGTTGATCACTGGCATTATGTACTTTTAATGTAATCACAACTGCAATACAGGTATTTTAGTTGTGCTATTAGATGAAGCACAGTGACAACACATTAAGTTGTATAAATCAACAATATCTGACCTTCTATTCCCATTTGAACTTTGTTGTGCTTTTAAATGGTTGAAAGAGCAGACATTGTTTCGACATGATTTTTGATATCCTCCTGACAATCGGGGAACTATTTTACGTGTCATTGTAACATTGAAAAACAGGGAGGAAGGCAGGAAGCCCGTGGGAGGGTCCAGGGGAAATGACGGGGAATGCGTTCAGAGGCTCTAACACCTACACTGCCTCCCTGGTCTGAAAATTAAGTTTAAAGCTCCGCCATGTCACTTTATGCTTATGAAAGAAATCTGTCACACCAAAGTCAAGCATAAAGGACAGATTGCAGAGGGTATTGAGGCTCCGTAACCAAGATGGCCTCCATTGTGTGACAGGCCTTCCCAGCTAAACCCCCAAACCATGATTTATGTCCACCAATTCCCACTGGAGGCTCACCACCACAGCCTGGTGGAGCAGTCACACATTTAAAAAGTGGGAAGGCAGGGCTGAAAAACTTGTTCATTCAGAGTGAAGTGCCTGTTCAGCTAGCATTTAATGGAAGATTAATTGCTTTGTGTTTTCACAGTTCATTAAAGAAACTGACGTCCAGTTCCATTTCAAAGCTACATGCACCTAATCATTCGAAAGATGGAAACCTAATAAACTTGCCGGGTAAGTTGAAGTACTGTTTGTAGCTACTTTCTCTTCCCTTGCCTCTTGTTTCACTGCCTCTCGGTGAGCACGAAGAGTAAGTCAAGGAAACAGGCTTCTCAAAAGTCTGCTAGAAACGGGCATATTTCATTTTTTCTTTTTTGATTAAGACACTCATTTAAAAACTTTATTTCAAAGTTCCAGGGAATTAAAAAAAAGCCTAGCTGGAGGTATCTAATTACATGTATATTGTATTGTGTTGCTATTCTGCAGCAATTAAACTGCAATATTAATTTAGCAAAAGGTTTAACACTCAATTTGCACATTAGTGTTATTTTCTGTGGAGAGGAAAACTCTTGAGTGGGGAACTTGTCAGGAGACCCTTTGAGCTATGGAATAATATTACAATAGGACAAGCCTTGACACAATGCAGTGCTCTACACAAGCATCAATTCAAGCGTATCAGACCAGAGAGCGATAACAATCATACGGTTTGTGTTTACAAATGTGATCTCACAAAACGTCCATTAATGTAGGCGTGAGATTGTGGCTGTTAGGCACATTACTATGCATCTCATAACAGCTCAATAGATACCAATAACGAGCCTCTAATCCATCAGGTCTTTGACGAGAAACTAACTCATGAAATTGCACCAATGATTCTTACATTTGCCCAAGGCAGTGACCTTTACTCTCTGGTTCCATGTCAACCTCTCAAGCTTTAGAACTCAACACAGTTGGAGGAGCCATTGGAATCATTGGAGTCACAAATGGTACAATATAACATTACATTTGGGTAAATTACAAAAAACGTATGATTTTGTTCATGGGCCCGATTCTGACCCGAGTTAAGCGCGCATAAAGGGAACATAATTCCCTTTTTTATGCACTTTTCTCTCTGTGCGTATACTGACATAGAATTTAAACATGAGAATAGCATGCTATTCACCCTCTTTTCCTTTGTGATGGAGATAAAATGAATTAAGGTGTGGCGGAGGTGTGTCCATAACCACAGGAAGTAGTTTAGGGGTGGGAGTGCTGCGTTTTTTTTTTGCCAACAAGGGGGGAATGCAGAAAAAAAGAATACCCTCGCTAAAGAGGGATTGATTGTTCGCTAATACAGGACCAGTAAAGGCCCAGTGCACTACTTTTGTGACATCTTTTAACTAAATGTATTTGAGTCTGATTATTGTCTTTACAAAACAATTAATCTGATAATACTTGTGGAATACAAAAATACTTTCTTGATATACACTACCGTTCAAAAGTTTGAGGTCGCTTAGAAATGTCATGGTTTTTGAAAGAAAAACAAATGCTTTGTCCATTTAAATTGATCAGAACTTGATTTAACTAGGCAAATCAGTTAAGAACAAATTCTTATTTACAATGACAGACTAGAAACAGTGGGTTAACTACCTTGTTTGGGGGCAGAATAACATTTTTTTTCCCTTGTCAGCTCAGGGATTCGATCAAGCAACCTTTCGGTAACTGGCCCAAGGCTCTAACCACTAGGTTATCTGCTGCCCCAAGGGCCATTATACAGTGTAGACATTGTTAATGTTGTAAATGACTATTGTGGCTGGAAACGGCAGATTTTTAATGGAATGTCTACATAGGCGTAAAGAGGCCCATTATCAGCAACCATTCTGAGAAATGAAGGCTATTCCATGTGAGAAATTGCCAAGAAACTGAAGATCTCGTACAATGCTGTGTACTTCTCCCTTCACAGAACAGAGCAAACTGGCTCTAACCAGAATAGAAAGAGGAGTGGGAGGCCACGGTGCACAACTGAGCAAGAGGACAAGTACATTAGAGTGTCTAGTTTGAGAAACAGACACCTCACAAGTCCTCAAAAGGCAGCTTCATTAAATAGTACCCACAAAACACCAGTCTCAATGTCAACAGTGAAGAGGCGATTCCGGGATGCTGGCCTTCTAGGCAGAGTTGCAAAGAAAAAGCCACATCTCAGACTGGCCAACAAAAAGAAAAGATTAAGATGGGCAAAAGAACACAGACACTGGACAGAGGAACAGCATCCCAGAGTCGTTTATTGGCAATTTCTTAGATGGAATAGCCTTCATTTCTCAGGACAAGGATAGCCTGACAAGTTTCAGAAGAAAGTTATTTGTTTCTGGCCATTTTGAGCCTGTAATCGAACCCACAAATGCTGATGCTCCAGATACTCAACTAGTCTAAAGAAGGCCAGTTTTATTGCTTCTTTAATCAGGACAACAGTTTTCAGCTGTGCTAGCATAATTGCCAAAGGGTTTTCTAATGATCAATTAGCCTTTTAAAATGATCAACTTGGATTAGCCAACACAACACAATTGGAACACAGGAGTGATGGTTGCTGATAATGGGCCTCTGTACGCCTATGCAGATATTCTACATTAAATCAGCCATTTCCAGCTACATTAGTCATTTACAACATTAACAATGTCTACACTGTATTTCTGATACATTTTATGTTATTTTAATGGACAAAACATTTGCTTTTCTTTCAAAAACAAGGACATTTCTAGGTGACCCCAAACTTTTGAATGGTAGTGTGTATACATTAACAGTCAAAAGTTTGGACACACCTACTCATTCAAGGGTTTTTCTTTATTTTTACTATTTTCTACATTGTAGAATAATAGTGAAGACATCAAAATGATGAAATAACACATATGGAATTATGTAGTAACCAAAGAAGTGTTAAACAAATCTAAATGTATTTTATATTTGAGTTTCTTCAAAGTAACCACCCTTTGCCTTGATGACAGCTTTGCACACTCTTGGCATTCTCTCAACCAGCTTCATGAGGTAGTCACCTGGAATGCTTTTCAATTAACAGGTGTGCCTTTTTAAAAGTTAATTTGTGGAATTTCTTTCCTTCTTAATGCGTTTGAGCCAATCAAGGTAGAGGTGGTATACAGAAGCCCTATTTGGTAAAAGACCAAGTCCATATTATGGCAAGAACAACTCAAATAAGCAAAGAGAAACAACCGTTCATAATTTCTTTCAGACATGAAGGTCAGTCATTGCGGAAAATTTAAAGAACTGAAAGTTTCTTCAAGTGCAGTCACAAAACCCATCAAGCACTATGATGAAACTGTCTCTCATGAGGACCACCACAGGAAAGGAAGTCCGGAGTTACCTCTGCTGCAGAGGATGAATTCATTAGTGAACTGCACCCCAGTTTGCAGTCCAAATAAATGCGTCACAGAGTTCAAGGTCTGATGAGTCCAAATTTGAGATTTTTTTGGTTCCAACAACCCTGTCTTTGTGAGACGCAGAGTAGGTGAAAGGATGATCTCCACATGTGTGGATTCCACCGTGAAGCACGGAAGAGGTGTAATGGTGTGATGGTCCTTTGCTGGTGACACTGTCTGTGATTTATTTAGAATTCAAGGCACACTTAACCAGCATAGCTACCACAGCATTCTGCAGTGATATGCCATCCAATCTGGTTTGCACTTAGTGGGACAATCATTTGTTTTTCAACAGGACAATGAACCAAAACACACCTCCAGGCTGTGCAAGAGCTATTTGACCAAGAAGGAGAGTGATGGTGCTGCAGTGAAGGAAAAGCAGTCAACAAGTGAACAAGTGCTCAGCGTACAGTTGAAGTCAGAAGTTTACATACACCTTAGCCTAATACATTTAAACTCTGTTATTCACAATTCCCAACATTTAATCCTAGTAACAATTCCCTGTCTTAGGTCAGTTAGGATCACCACTTAATTTTAAGAATGTGAAATGTCAGAATAATAGCAGAGAGAATGATTTCTTTCAGCTTTTATTTCTTTCATCATATTCCCAGTGTATCAGAAGTTTACATACACTCATTTAGTATTAGTATTAATTAGTATTTAGCATTGCCTTTAAATTGTTTAACTTGGGTCAAACGTTTCAGGTGGCCTTCCACAAGCTTCCCACAATAAGTTGGGTGAATTTCGGCCCATTCCTCCTGACAGAGCTGATGTATCTGAGTCAGGTTTGTAGGCCTCCTTGCTCGCACACACTTTTGCAGTTCTGCCCACAAATTTTCATTGGGATTGAAGTCAGGGCTTTGTGATGGCCACTCCAATACCTTGACTTTGTTGTCCTTAAGCCATTTTGCCACAACTTTGGAAGTATGCTTGGTGTCATTGTCCATTTGGAAGACCCAAGCTTGTCTTGAGATGTTGTTTCAATATATCCACATAATTGTATTATCTCATGATGCCATCTATTTTGTGAAGAGCACCAGTCCCTCCTGCAGCAAAGCACTCCTACAGCACCAATGGTCATTATAGCCAAACAGTTCTATTTTTGTTTCATCAGACCAGAGGACACTCCAAAAAGTATGATCTTTGTCCCCATGTGCAGTTGCACACCTTAATCTGGCTTTTTAATGGCGGTTTTGGAGCACTGGCTTCTTCCTTGCTGAGCGGCTTGTCAGGTTATGTCGATGTAGGACTCATTTTACTGTGGATATGGATACTTTTGTACCTGTTTCCTCCAGCATCTTCACAAGATCCTTTGCTGTTGTTCTGGGATTGATTTTCACTTTTTGCACCAAAGTACGTTCATCTCTAGGAGACAGAACGCGTCTCCTTCCTGAGCAGTATGACGGCTGTGTGGTCCCATAGTGTTTATACTTGTGTACTATTGTTTGTACAGATGAACGTGGTACCTTCAGGCATTTGGGAATTACTCCCAAGGATGAACCAGACTTGTGGAGGTCTACAATGTTTTTTCTGAGGTCTTTGCAGATTTCTTTTGATTTTCCCTTGTAGTCAAGCAAAGATGCACTGAGTTTGAAGGTAGGCTTTGAAATACATCCACAGGTACACCTCCAATTGACTCAAATGATGTCATTTAGCCTATCAGAAACTTCTAAAGCCATGACATAATTTTCTGGAATATTCCAAGCTGTTTAAAGGCACAGTCAACTTAGTGTGCGTAAACTTCTGACCCACTGGAATTGTGATACAATGGATTACAATGGATTATAAGTGAAATCACCTGTTTGGAAACAATTCTTTGGTTTCTACATGATTCCATATGTGTTATTTCATAGTGCTGATTTCTTCACTATTATTCTACAATGTAGAAAATATAAAAAAAATAAAGAAAAACCTTTGAATGAGTAGGTGTGTCCACACTTTTGACTGGTACTGCATACATGTGTTGTATTATTCTGATGTTTCAGAGGGTGTAGCACCCTCATCACTCCTACTTCCCAGGCTATGGGTGTGTCTAGATATGGCTTATTCAGACCTTGACTTAATTCCTTAATAATTCCCCCACCTTTACATGCGAGGAAACCATGAATAACGTCTAGCAAACCTTCTGGTTCCAAGCGAGGAAACCATGAATAACGTCTAGCAAACCTTCTGGTTCCAAGTGGGGAAACCATGAATAACGTCTAGCAAACCTTCTGGTTCCAAGTGGGGAAACCATGAATAACGTCTAGCAAACCTTCTGGTTACAAGTGGGGAAACCATGAATAACGTCTAGCAAACCTTCTGGTTCCAAGTGGGGAAACCACGAATAACGTCTAACAAACCTTCTGGTTCCAAGTGGGGAAACCATGAATAACGTCTAGCAAACCTTCTGGTTCCAAGTGGGGAAACCACGAATAACGTCTAGCAAACCTTCTGGTTCCAAGTGGGGAAACCACAAATAACGTCTAGCAAACCTTCTGGTTCCAAGTGGGGAAACCATGAATAACGTCTAGCAAACCTTCTGGTTCCAAGTGGGGAAACCACGAATAACGTCTAGCAAACCTTCTGGTTCCAAGTGGGGAAACCACAAATAACGTCTAGCAAACCTTCTGGTTCCAAGTGGGGAAACCATGAATAACGTCTAGCAAACCTTCTGGTTCCAAGTGGGGAAACCATGAATAACGTCTAGCAAACCTTCTGGTTCCAAGTGGGGAAACCATGAATAACGTCTAGCAAACCTTCTGGTTCCAAGTGGGGAAACCACGAATAACGTCTAGCAAACCTTCTGGTTCCAAGTGGGGAAAGCATTAATAACGTCTAGCAAACCTTCTGGTTCCAAGTGGGGAAACCATGAATAACGTCTAGCAAACCTTCTGGTTACAAGTGGGGAAACCATGAATAACGTCTAGCAAACCTTCTGGTTCCAAGTGGGGAAAGCATTAATAACGTCTAGCAAACCTTCTGGTTCCAAGTGGGGAAACCATTAATAACGTCTAGCAAACCTTCTGGTTCCAAGTGGGGAAACCACGAATAACGTCTAGCAAACCTTCTGGTTCCAAGTGGGGAAACCATGAATAACGTCTAGCAAACCTTCTGGTTCCAAGTGGGGAAAGCATTAATAACGTCTAGCAAACCTTCTGGTTCCAAGTGGGGAAACCATGAATAACGTCTAGCAAACCTTCTGGTTCCAAGTGGGGAAAGCATTAATAACGTCTAGCAAACCTTCTGGTTCCAAGTGGGGAAACCATGAATAACGTCTAGCAAACCTTCTGGTTCCAAGTGGGGAAAGCATCTACTTAATTTATTTTTAAATAGAAATAACACAATTCTCCATGCACTGTAATACCCAACTTGATAAGAAGTATTGAAGAGCTAGGTAAATGAGTAATATGTTAGGATAAGGGAATTGAACATATAAATTACACTTGTTTAAGATCTAGTTTACCTTATAATAGCTGGAGACAAATGTGAAACCAGGCATATGGCAGCCAACGGAAGCATATGAACTTCCCCACAGTAAAGAGTATAAAATTCTGTGCCATTATCCAGAATTTAAATTGTCAGGCCTTTTAACTTGCTGGGATGGGCACCGTGGAACGTCTTAATTATAGGCTTCCCAGACGTTCTCTGTCTCCTATTTCTATCGTGTTAAATATGAACCACTATCAGTATCGACCATCAGTAGGCCTAATAACCACACATATTTACTTTTAGATCCCTTTAGTTGTTATAGCCTACATTATCATTCCATTTAATGACATCGTTTCGTTTACCTTCATTTTCTTCCTCTGTAAAAGCAATCATGGCCATGTGGTTAGTAACAGTTGATAATATATATATAAAAAGACATGCAGGCTAATTAAATCGTGATGAGGGGAGCGCAGACCAAGCCATAACAGTTTAAACCAAAACTTGGCCGTGTCATCACACAGTTCCATGGTTAGTGCAGGCAATAGATGAGGTTATAGCCGACTATTGTACACTATTATCCCTATTATAATTGCATGTACACTAATCTTCCAACATTACCACGGGATGAATAACTGAATGGGGCAATTTTAAGAATGAATCAAACCACGGTTGCATTTCTTCAGCGTGTAAAGTCTCTCCAAACCTGTTTTTTATTCTTTTAGATCTGTTTTCCCCACTTCAACCAATAACTTTTCAATTCATTGATTGTTTGTTTGACAATGTCAACCTGCAGCTGATGGCACTCCACGGTATCTCTGCATTTGTCAGATACTGAATATAAGATCCTATCAGTCTTTCATACAGAGTAGATACACGTTAGGCTAGGATGTTCAGCTGACAACAGCAAGATTTCAAGTGAAGCTCCCCCAAAAAGTACCGCATTGGCTGTTACTGTACATTGTCTGGAAGTTGTCATTTCTCACAAATAGAACAATTGGAAGCGAGCAACCTTTTGATGAGGGCTCTTATCACACATTAGAAGTCCATTTCTCTTTAATATACAAAGAAATGTAGCAGAACCATTGACACAACTCAAAGTGTGGAAATAATTGGACTGCATAATTGCAGAGATGGCATCTCCTAATTTAATTACCAGCTAACAAAGAAATAATGCAATTGAAAATATGTCACAGAGTGAAACTATCAGATAAGGAAAACCTTTTTTTCTGTGGCAAGGGGAACAAGTCAACAATGCCCATCACTATCCTGAAAAAACTAGACAGGCCTGCATGTAGGAACTTACAGCTTAAGCCTGGGCTACATCACCCTGGGGAGAGTTCGTGGATGCCCACTGTTGAGAACAAACTGGACTGTATCCTATTTCGGAGAGATCAACGCTACAGCCACTGTGTTAAAGTATTAATGGGTGAGCAAGCTGCCGATTGTACCTCTGCATGCCACTGTCATCCTCCACTGCCCTCTAGGCATCTCGCAGGCTTAGCTGAGGCAACGCTGGCACAGCTGAAATTATACACAGCTGAATAATGCCTCTCGTTTCCCTTAACCGTTCCTTAATTTCACAGTGCTTGTGACAGGAATCTGACATTATTACATGATGCTTTTGCATTGCAGTGTGACATCTAGGAAGTACAGCTAGCGAACTCAAATTAGTCTAGAGAGGCGATTCGATACAACAAAACAATGATCAACAATGGAGTAGTAAACAGATGTAACTGAACCACCTAATATGAAATACTTTAGGAAACCTTGGAGACAGACAGGTGACAGCTTTGCCCTCTCTGAATGAGGAGCACCTTGAGATGGCAGTCTTACCCTCTCTGAATGAGGAGCACTTTGAGATGGCAGTCTTACCCTCTCTGAATGATGAGCACCTTGAGATGGCAGTCTTACCCACTCTGAATGATGAGCACCTTGAGATGGCAGTCTTACCCTCTCTGAATGAGGAGCACCTTGAGATGGCAGTCTTACCCTCTCTGAATGAGGAGCACCTTGAGATGGCAGTCTTACCCTCTCTGAATGATGAGCACCTTGAGATGGCAGTCTTACCCTCTCTGAATGAGGAGGACCTTGGCAGTCTTACCCTCTCTGAATGAGGAGCACCTTGAGATGGCAGTCTTACCCTCTCTGAATGAGGAGCACCTTGAGATGGCAGTCTTACCCTCTCTGAATGAGGAGCACCTTGAGATGGCAGTCTTACGCTCTCTGAATGAGGAGAACCTTGGCAGTCTTACCCTCTTTGAATGAGGAGCACCTTGAGATGGCAGTCTTACCCTCTCTGAATGAGGAGCACCTTGAGATGGCAGTCTTACCCTCTCTGAATGATGAGCACCTTGAGATGGCAGTCTTACCCTCTCTGAATGAGGAGGACCTTGGCAGTCTTACCCTCTCTGAATGAGGAGCACCTTGAGATGGCAGTCTTACCCTCTCTGAATGATGAGCACCTTGAGATGGCAGTCTTACCCTCTCTGAATGAGGAGCACCTTGAGATGGCAGTCTTACCCTCTCTGAATGAGGAGCACCTTGAGATGGCAGTCTTACCCTCTCTGAATGTTGAGCACCTTGAGATGGCGCTCTTACCCTCTCTGAATGCGGAGCACCTTGAGATGGCGGTCTTACCCTCTCTGAATGAGGAGCACCTTGAGATGGCAGTCTTACCCTCTCTGAATGAGGAGCACCTTGAGATGGCAGTCTTACCCTCTCTGAATGATGAGCACCTTGAGATGGCAGTCTTACCCTCTCTGAATGAGGAGGACCTTGGCAGTCTTACCCTCTCTGAATGAGAAGGACCTTGGCAGTCTTACCCTCTCTGAATGATGAGTACCTTGAGATGGCAGTCTTACCCTCTCTGAATGAGGAGCACCTTGAGATGGCAGTCTTACCCTCTCTGAATGAGGAGCACCTTGAGATGGCAGTCTTACCCTCTCTGAATGTTGAGCACCTTGAGATGGCGCTCTTACCCTCTCTGAATGCGGAGCACCTTGAGATGGCGGTCTTACCCTCTCTGAATGAGGAGCACCTTGAGATGGCAGTCTTACCCTCTCTGAATGAGGAGCACCTTGAGATGGCAGTCTTACCCTCTCTGAATGATGAGCACCTTGAGATGGCAGTCTTACCCTCTCTGAATGAGGAGGACCTTGGCAGTCTTACCCTCTCTGAATGAGGAGGACCTTGGCAGTCTTACCCTCTCTGAATGATGAGTACCTTGAGATGGCAGTCTTACCCTCTCTGAATGAGGAGCACCTTGAGATGGCAGTCTTACCCTCTCTGAATGAGGAGCACCTTGAGATGGCAGTCTTACCCTCTCTGAATGAGGAGCACCTTGAGATGGCAGTCTTACCCTCTCTGAATGTTGAGCACCTTGAGATGGCGCTCTTACCCTCTCTGAATGCGGAGCACCTTGAGATGGCGGTCTTACCCTCTCTGAATGAGGAGCACCTTGAGATGGCAGTCTTACCCTCTCTGAATGAGGAGCACCTTGAGATGGCAGTCTTACCCTCTCTGAATGATGAGCACCTTGAGATGGCAGTCTTACCCTCTCTGAATGAGGAGGACCTTGGCAGTCTTACCCTCTCTGAATGAGGAGGACCTTGGCAGTCTTACCCTCTCTGAATGATGAGTACCTTGAGATGGCAGTCTTACCCTCTCTGAATGAGGAGCACCTTGAGATGGCAGTCTTACCCTCTCTGAATGAGGAGCACCTTGAGATGGCAGTCTTACCCTCTCTGAATGAGGAGCACTTTGAGATGGCAGTCTTACCCTCTCTGAATGATGAGCACCTTGAGATGGCAGTCTTACCCACTCTGAATGATGAGCACCTTGAGATGGCAGTCTTACCCTCTCTGAATGAGGAGCACCTTGAGATGGCAGTCTTACCCTCTCTGAATGAGGAGCACCTTGAAATGGCAGTCTTACCCTCTCTGAATGAGGAGCACCTTGAGATGGCAGTCTTACCCTCTCTGAATGAGGAGCACCTTGAGATGGCAGTCTTACCCTCTCTGAATGAGGAGCACCTTGAGATGGCAGTCTTACCCTCTCTGAATGAGGAGCACCTTGAGATGGCAGTCTTACCCTCTCTGAATGAGGAGCACCTTGAAATGGCAGTCTTACCCTCTCTGAATGAGGAGCACCTTGAGATGGCAGTCTTACCCTCTCTGAATGAGGAGCACCTTGAGATGGCAGTCTTACCCTCTCTGAATGAGGAGCACCTTGAGATGGCAGTCTTACCCTCTCTGAATGAGGAGCACCTTGAGATGGCGGTCTTACCCTCTCTGAATGAGGAGCACCTTGAGATGGCAGTCTTACCCTCTCTGAATGAGGAGCACCTTGAGATGGCAGTCTTACCCTCTCTAAATGATGAGCACCTTGAGATGGCAGTCTTACCCTCTCTGAATGAGGAGGACCTTGGCAGTCTTACCCTCTCTGAATGAGGAGCACCTTGAGATGGCAGTCTTACCCTCTCTGAATGAGGAGCACCTTGAGATGGCAGTCTTACCCTCTCTGAATGAGGAGCACCTTGAGATGGCAGTCTTACCCTCTCTGAATGATGAGCACCTTGAGATGGCAGTCTTACCCTCTCTGAATGAGGAGGACCTTGGCAGTCTTACCCTCTCTGAATGAGGAGCACCTTGAGATGGCAGTCTTACCCTCTCTGAATGAGGAGCACCTTGAGATGGCAGTCTTACCCTCTCTGAATGAGGAGCACCTTGAGATGGCAGTCTTACCCTCTCTGAATGAGGAGAACCTTGGCAGTCTTACCCTCTTTGAATGAGGAGCACCTTGAGATGGCAGTCTTACCCTCTCTGAATGAGGAGCACCTTGAGATGGCAGTCTTACCCTCTCTGAATGATGAGCACCTTGAGATGGCAGTCTTACCCTCTCTGAATGAGGAGGACCTTGGCAGTCTTACCCTCTCTGAATGAGGAGCACCTTGAGATGGCAGTCTTACCCTCTCTGAATGATGAGCACCTTGAGATGGCAGTCTTACCCTCTCTGAATGAGGAGCACCTTGAGATGGCAGTCTTACCCTCTCTGAATGAGGAGCACCTTGAGATGGCAGTCTTACCCTCTCTGAATGTTGAGCACCTTGAGATGGCGCTCTTACCCTCTCTGAATGCGGAGCACCTTGAGATGGCGGTCTTACCCTCTCTGAATGAGGAGCACCTTGAGTTGGCAGTCTTACCCTCTCTGAATGAGGAGCACCTTGAGATGGCAGTCTTACCCTCTCTGAATGATGAGCACCTTGAGATGGCAGTCTTACCCTCTCTGAATGAGGAGGACCTTGGCAGTCTTACCCTCTCTGAATGAGGAGGACCTTGGCAGTCTTACCCTCTCTGAATGATGAGTACCTTGAGATGGCAGTCTTACCCTCTCTGAATGAGGAGCACCTTGAGATGGCAGTCTTACCCTCTCTGAATGAGGAGCACCTTGAGATGGCAGTCTTACCCTCTCTGAATGAGGAGCACCTTGAGATGGCAGTCTTACTCTCTCTGAATGAGGAGCACCTTGAAAAAGCAGTCTTACCCTCTCTGAATGTTGAGCACCTTGAGACGGCAGTCTTACCCTCTCGGAATGAGGAGGACCTTGGCAGTCTTACCCTCTCTGAATGAGGAGGACCTTGGCAGTCTTACCCTCTCTGAATGAGGAGGACCTTGGCAGTCTTACCCTCTCTGAATGAGGAGCACCTTGAGATGGCAGTCTTACCCTCTCTGAATGAGGAGCACCTTGAGATGGCAGTCTTACCCTCTCTGAATGAGGAGCACCTTGAGATGGCAGTCTTAACCTCTCTGAATGAGGAGGACCTTGGCAGTCTTACCCTCTCTGAATGAGGAGCACCTTGAGATGGCAGTCTTACCCTCTCTGAATGAGGAGCACCTTGAGATGGCAGTCTTACCCTCTCTGAATGAGGAGCACCTTGAGATGGCATTCTTACCCTCTCTGAATGAGGAGGACCTTGGCAGTCTTACCCTCTCTGAATGAGGAGCACCTTGAGATGGCAGTCTTACCCTCTCTGAATGATGAGCACCTTGAGATGGCAGTCTTACCCTCTCTGAATGTTGAGCACCTTGAGACGGCAGTCTTACCCTCTCTGAATGAGGAGGACCTTGGCAGTCTTACCCTCTCTGAATGAGGAGGACCTTGGCAGTCTTACCCTCTCTGAATGAGGAGCACCTTGAGATGGCAGTCTTACCCTCTCTGAATGAGGAGGACCTTGGCAGTCTTACCCTCTCTGAATGAGGAGCACCTTGAGATGGCAGTCTTACCCTCTCTGAATGAGGAGGACCTTGGCAGTCTTACCCTCTCTGAATGAGGAGGACCTTGGCAGTCTTACCCTCTCTGAATGAGGAGGACCTTGGCAGTCTTACCCTCTCTGAATGATGAGCACCTTGAGATGGCAGTCTTACCCTCTCTGAATGAGGAGCACCTTGAGATGGCAGTCTTACCCTCTCTGAATGAGGAGCACCTTGAGATGGCAGTCTTACCCTCTCTGAATGAGGAGCACCTTGAGATGGCAGTCTTACCCTCTGTGAATGAGGAGCACCTTGAAATGGCAGTCTTACCCTCTCTGAATGTTGAGCACCTTGAGATGGCAGTCTTACCCTCTCTGAATGAGGAGGACCTTGGCAGTCTTACCCTCTCTGAATGAGGAGGACCTTGGCAGTCTTACCCTCTCTGAATGAGGAGGACCTTGGCAGTCTTACCCTCTCTGAATGAGGAGCACCTTGAGATGGCAGTCTTAACCTCTCTGAATGAGGAGCACCTTGAGATGGCAGTCTTACCCTCTCTGAATGAGGAGCACCTTGAAATGGCAGTCTTACCCTCTCTGAATGAGGAGCAGCTTGAGATGGCAGTCTTACCCTCTCTGAATGTTGAGCACCTTGAGATGGCAGTCTTACCCTCTCTGAATGAGGAGCACCTTGAGATGGCGGTCTTACCCTCTCTGAATGATGAGCACCTTGAGATGGCAGACTTACCCTCTCTGAATGATGAGCACCTTGAGATGGCAGTCTTACCCTCTCTGAATGAGGAGCACCTTGAGATGGCAGTCTTACCCTCTCTGAATGAGGAGCACCTTGAGATGGCGGTATTACCCTCTCTAAATGAGGAGCACCTTGAGATGGCAGTCTTACCCTCTCTGAATGAGGAGCACCTTGAGATGGCGGTCTTACCCTCTCTGAATGAGGAGCACCTTGAGATGGCAGTCTTACCCTCTCTGAATGAGGAGCACATTGAGATGGCAGTCTTACCCTCTCTAAATGATGAGCACCTTGAGATGGCAGTCTTACCCTCTCTGAATGAGGAGCACCTTGAGATGGCAGTCTTACCCTCTCTGAATGAGGAGCACCTTGAGATGGCAGTCTTACCCTCTCTGAATGAGGAGCACCTTGAGATGGCAGTCTTACCCTCTCTGAATGAGGAGCACCTTGAGATGGCAGTCTTACCCTCTCTGAATGAGGAGCACCTTGAGATGGCAGTCTAACCCTCTCTGAATGAGGAGCACCTTGAGATGGCAGTCTTACCCTCTCTGAATGAGGAGCACCTTGAGATGGCAGTCTTACCCTCTCTGAATGATGAGCACCTTGAGATGGCAGTCTTACCCTCTCTGAATGAGGAGGACCTTGGCAGTCTTACCCTCTCTGAATGAGGAGCACCTTGAGATGGCAGTCTTACCCTCTCTGAATGATGAGCACCTTGAGATGGCAGTCTTACCCTCTCTGAATGAGGAGCACCTTGAGATGGCAGTCTTACCCTCTCTGAATGAGGAGCACCTTGAGTTGGCAGTCTTACCCTCTCTGAATGAGGAGCACCTTGAGATGGCGCTCTTACCCTCTCTGAATGCGGAGCACCTTGAGATGGCGGTCTTACCCTCTCTGAATGAGGAGCACCTTGAGATGGCAGTCTTACCCTCTCTGAATGAGGAGCACCTTGAGATGGCAGTCTTACCCTCTCTGAATGATGAGCACCTTGAGATGGCAGTCTTACCCTCTCTGAATGAGGAGGACCTTGGCAGTCTTACCCTCTCTGAATGAGGAGGACCTTGGCAGTCTTACCCTCTCTGAATGAGGAGGACCTTGGCAGTCTTACCCTCTCTGAATGATGAGCACCTTGAGATGGCAGTCTTACCCTCTCTGAATGAGGAGCACCTTGAGATGGCAGTCTTACCCTCTCTGAATGAGGAGCACCTTGAGATGGCAGTCTTACCCTCTCTGAATGATGAGCACCTTGAGATGGCAGTCTTACCCTCTCTGAATGAGGAGGACCTTGGCAGTCTTACCCTCTCTGAATGAGGAGGACCTTGGCAGTCTTACCCTCTCTGAATGATGAGTACCTTGAGATGGCAGTCTTACCCTCTCTGAATGAGGAGCACCTTGAGATGGCAGTCTTACCCTCTCTGAATGAGGAGCACCTTGAGATGGCAGTCTTAACCTCTCTGAATGAGGAGGACCTTGGCAGTCTTACCCTCTCTGAATGAGGAGGACCTTGGCAGTCTTACCCTCTCTGAATGAGGAGCACCTTGAGATGGCAGTCTTACCCTCTCTGAATGAGGAGCACCTTGAGATGGCAGTCTTACCCTCTCTGAATGAGGAGCACCTTGAGATGGCAGTCTTAACCTCTCTGAATGAGGAGGACCTTGGCAGTCTTACCCTCTCTGAATGAGGAGCACCTTGAGATGGCAGTCTTACCCTCTCTGAATGAGGAGCACCTTGAGATGGCAGTCTTACCCTCTCTGAATGAGGAGCACCTTGAGATGGCATTCTTACCCTCTCTGAATGAGGAGGACCTTGGCAGTCTTACCCTCTCTGAATGAGGAGCACCTTGAGATGGCAGTCTTACCCTCTCTGAATGATGAGCACCTTGAGATGGCAGTCTTACCCTCTCTGAATGTTGAGCACCTTGAGACGGCAGTCTTACCCTCTCTGAATGAGGAGGACCTTGGCAGTCTTACCCTCTCTGAATGAGGAGGACCTTGGCAGTCTTACCCTCTCTGAATGAGGAGCACCTTGAGATGGCAGTCTTACCCTCTCTGAATGAGGAGGACCTTGGCAGTCTTACCCTCTCTGAATGAGGAGCACCTTGAGATGGCAGTCTTACCCTCTCTGAATGAGGAGGACCTTGGCAGTCTTACCCTCTCTGAATGAGGAGGACCTTGGCAGTCTTACCCTCTCTGAATGAGGAGGACCTTGGCAGTCTTACCCTCTCTGAATGATGAGCACCTTGAGATGGCAGTCTTACCCTCTCTGAATGAGGAGCACCTTGAGATGGCAGTCTTACCCTCTCTGAATGAGGAGCACCTTGAGATGGCAGTCTTACCCTCTCTGAATGAGGAGCACCTTGAGATGGCAGTCTTACCCTCTGTGAATGAGGAGCACCTTGAAATGGCAGTCTTACCCTCTCTGAATGTTGAGCACCTTGAGATGGCAGTCTTACCCTCTCTGAATGAGGAGGACCTTGGCAGTCTTACCCTCTCTGAATGAGGAGGACCTTGGCAGTCTTACCCTCTCTGAATGAGGAGGACCTTGGCAGTCTTACCCTCTCTGAATGAGGAGCACCTTGAGATGGCAGTCTTAACCTCTCTGAATGAGGAGCACCTTGAGATGGCAGTCTTACCCTCTCTGAATGAGGAGCACCTTGAAATGGCAGTCTTACCCTCTCTGAATGAGGAGCAGCTTGAGATGGCAGTCTTACCCTCTCTGAATGTTGAGCACCTTGAGATGGCAGTCTTACCCTCTCTGAATGAGGAGCACCTTGAGATGGCGGTCTTACCCTCTCTGAATGATGAGCACCTTGAGATGGCAGACTTACCCTCTCTGAATGATGAGCACCTTGAGATGGCAGTCTTACCCTCTCTGAATGAGGAGCACCTTGAGATGGCAGTCTTACCCTCTCTGAATGAGGAGCACCTTGAGATGGCGGTATTACCCTCTCTAAATGAGGAGCACCTTGAGATGGCAGTCTTACCCTCTCTGAATGAGGAGCACCTTGAGATGGCGGTCTTACCCTCTCTGAATGAGGAGCACCTTGAGATGGCAGTCTTACCCTCTCTGAATGAGGAGCACATTGAGATGGCAGTCTTACCCTCTCTAAATGATGAGCACCTTGAGATGGCAGTCTTACCCTCTCTGAATGAGGAGCACCTTGAGATGGCAGTCTTACCCTCTCTGAATGAGGAGCACCTTGAGATGGCAGTCTTACCCTCTCTGAATGAGGAGCACCTTGAGATGGCAGTCTTACCCTCTCTGAATGAGGAGCACCTTGAGATGGCAGTCTTACCCTCTCTGAATGAGGAGCACCTTGAGATGGCAGTCTAACCCTCTCTGAATGAGGAGCACCTTGAGATGGCAGTCTTACCCTCTCTGAATGAGGAGCACCTTGAGATGGCAGTCTTACCCTCTCTGAATGATGAGCACCTTGAGATGGCAGTCTTACCCTCTCTGAATGAGGAGGACCTTGGCAGTCTTACCCTCTCTGAATGAGGAGCACCTTGAGATGGCAGTCTTACCCTCTCTGAATGATGAGCACCTTGAGATGGCAGTCTTACCCTCTCTGAATGAGGAGCACCTTGAGATGGCAGTCTTACCCTCTCTGAATGAGGAGCACCTTGAGTTGGCAGTCTTACCCTCTCTGAATGAGGAGCACCTTGAGATGGCGCTCTTACCCTCTCTGAATGCGGAGCACCTTGAGATGGCGGTCTTACCCTCTCTGAATGAGGAGCACCTTGAGATGGCAGTCTTACCCTCTCTGAATGAGGAGCACCTTGAGATGGCAGTCTTACCCTCTCTGAATGATGAGCACCTTGAGATGGCAGTCTTACCCTCTCTGAATGAGGAGGACCTTGGCAGTCTTACCCTCTCTGAATGAGGAGGACCTTGGCAGTCTTACCCTCTCTGAATGAGGAGGACCTTGGCAGTCTTACCCTCTCTGAATGATGAGCACCTTGAGATGGCAGTCTTACCCTCTCTGAATGAGGAGCACCTTGAGATGGCAGTCTTACCCTCTCTGAATGAGGAGCACCTTGAGATGGCAGTCTTACCCTCTCTGAATGATGAGCACCTTGAGATGGCAGTCTTACCCTCTCTGAATGAGGAGGACCTTGGCAGTCTTACCCTCTCTGAATGAGGAGGACCTTGGCAGTCTTACCCTCTCTGAATGATGAGTACCTTGAGATGGCAGTCTTACCCTCTCTGAATGAGGAGCACCTTGAGATGGCAGTCTTACCCTCTCTGAATGAGGAGCACCTTGAGATGGCAGTCTTACCCTCTCTGAATGAGGAGCACTTTGAGATGGCAGTCTTACCCTCTCTGAATGAGGAGGACCTTGGCAGTCTTACCCTCTCTGAATGAGGAGCACCTTGAGATGGCAGTCTTACCCTCTCTGAATGAGGAGGACCTTGGCAGTCTTACCCTCTCTGAATGAGGAGGACCTTGGCAGTCTTACCCTCTCTGAATGAGGAGGACCTTGGCAGTCTTACCCTCTCTGAATGATGAGCACCTTGAGATGGCAGTCTTACCCTCTCTGAATGAGGAGCACCTTGAGATGGCAGTCTTACCCTCTCTGAATGAGGAGCACCTTGAGATGGCAGTCTTACCCTCTCTGAATGAGGAGCACCTTGAGATGGCAGTCTTACCCTCTGTGAATGAGGAGCACCTTGAAATGGCAGTCTTACCCTCTCTGAATGTTGAGCACCTTGAGATGGCAGTCTTACCCTCTCTGAATGAGGAGGACCTTGGCAGTCTTACCCTCTCTGAATGAGGAGGACCTTGGCAGTCTTACCCTCTCTGAATGAGGAGGACCTTGGCAGTCTTACCCTCTCTGAATGAGGAGCACCTTGAGATGGCAGTCTTAACCTCTCTGAATGAGGAGCACCTTGAGATGGCAGTCTTACCCTCTCTGAATGAGGAGCACCTTGAAATGGCAGTCTTACCCTCTCTGAATGAGGAGCAGCTTGAGATGGCAGTCTTACCCTCTCTGAATGTTGAGCACCTTGAGATGGCAGTCTTACCCTCTCTGAATGAGGAGCACCTTGAGATGGCGGTCTTACCCTCTCTGAATGATGAGCACCTTGAGATGGCAGACTTACCCTCTCTGAATGATGAGCACCTTGAGATGGCAGTCTTACCCTCTCTGAATGAGGAGCACCTTGAGATGGCAGTCTTACCCTCTCTGAATGAGGAGCACCTTGAGATGGCGGTATTACCCTCTCTAAATGAGGAGCACCTTGAGATGGCAGTCTTACCCTCTCTGAATGAGGAGCACCTTGAGATGGCGGTCTTACCCTCTCTGAATGAGGAGCACCTTGAGATGGCAGTCTTACCCTCTCTGAATGAGGAGCACATTGAGATGGCAGTCTTACCCTCTCTAAATGATGAGCACCTTGAGATGGCAGTCTTACCCTCTCTGAATGAGGAGCACCTTGAGATGGCAGTCTTACCCTCTCTGAATGAGGAGCACCTTGAGATGGCAGTCTTACCCTCTCTGAATGAGGAGCACCTTGAGATGGCAGTCTTACCCTCTCTGAATGAGGAGCACCTTGAGATGGCAGTCTTACCCTCTCTGAATGAGGAGCACCTTGAGATGGCAGTCTAACCCTCTCTGAATGAGGAGCACCTTGAGATGGCAGTCTTACCCTCTCTGAATGAGGAGCACCTTGAGATGGCAGTCTTACCCTCTCTGAATGATGAGCACCTTGAGATGGCAGTCTTACCCTCTCTGAATGAGGAGGACCTTGGCAGTCTTACCCTCTCTGAATGAGGAGCACCTTGAGATGGCAGTCTTACCCTCTCTGAATGATGAGCACCTTGAGATGGCAGTCTTACCCTCTCTGAATGAGGAGCACCTTGAGATGGCAGTCTTACCCTCTCTGAATGAGGAGCACCTTGAGTTGGCAGTCTTACCCTCTCTGAATGAGGAGCACCTTGAGATGGCGCTCTTACCCTCTCTGAATGCGGAGCACCTTGAGATGGCGGTCTTACCCTCTCTGAATGAGGAGCACCTTGAGATGGCAGTCTTACCCTCTCTGAATGAGGAGCACCTTGAGATGGCAGTCTTACCCTCTCTGAATGATGAGCACCTTGAGATGGCAGTCTTACCCTCTCTGAATGAGGAGGACCTTGGCAGTCTTACCCTCTCTGAATGAGGAGGACCTTGGCAGTCTTACCCTCTCTGAATGAGGAGGACCTTGGCAGTCTTACCCTCTCTGAATGATGAGCACCTTGAGATGGCAGTCTTACCCTCTCTGAATGAGGAGCACCTTGAGATGGCAGTCTTACCCTCTCTGAATGAGGAGCACCTTGAGATGGCAGTCTTACCCTCTCTGAATGATGAGCACCTTGAGATGGCAGTCTTACCCTCTCTGAATGAGGAGGACCTTGGCAGTCTTACCCTCTCTGAATGAGGAGGACCTTGGCAGTCTTACCCTCTCTGAATGATGAGTACCTTGAGATGGCAGTCTTACCCTCTCTGAATGAGGAGCACCTTGAGATGGCAGTCTTACCCTCTCTGAATGAGGAGCACCTTGAGATGGCAGTCTTACCCTCTCTGAATGAGGAGCACTTTGAGATGGCAGTCTTACCCTCTCTGAATGATGAGCACCTTGAGATGGCAGTCTTACCCACTCTGAATGATGAGCACCTTGAGATGGCAGTCTTACCCTCTCTGAATGAGGAGCACCTTGAGATGGCAGTCTTACCCTCTCTGAATGAGGAGCACCTTGAAATGGCAGTCTTACCCTCTCTGAATGAGGAGCACCTTGAGATGGCAGTCTTACCCTCTCTGAATGAGGAGCACCTTGAGATGGCAGTCTTACCCTCTCTGAATGAGGAGCACCTTGAGATGGCAGTCTTACCCTCTCTGAATGAGGAGCACCTTGAGATGGCAGTCTTACCCTCTCTGAATGAGGAGCACCTTGAAATGGCAGTCTTACCCTCTCTGAATGAGGAGCACCTTGAGATGGCAGTCTTACCCTCTCTGAATGAGGAGCACCTTGAGATGGCAGTCTTACCCTCTCTGAATGAGGAGCACCTTGAGATGGCAGTCTTACCCTCTCTGAATGAGGAGCACCTTGAGATGGCGGTCTTACCCTCTCTGAATGAGGAGCACCTTGAGATGGCAGTCTTACCCTCTCTGAATGAGGAGCACCTTGAGATGGCAGTCTTACCCTCTCTAAATGATGAGCACCTTGAGATGGCAGTCTTACCCTCTCTGAATGAGGAGGACCTTGGCAGTCTTACCCTCTCTGAATGAGGAGCACCTTGAGATGGCAGTCTTACCCTCTCTGAATGAGGAGCACCTTGAGATGGCAGTCTTACCCTCTCTGAATGAGGAGCACCTTGAGATGGCAGTCTTACCCTCTCTGAATGATGAGCACCTTGAGATGGCAGTCTTACCCTCTCTGAATGAGGAGGACCTTGGCAGTCTTACCCTCTCTGAATGAGGAGCACCTTGAGATGGCAGTCTTACCCTCTCTGAATGAGGAGCACCTTGAGATGGCAGTCTTACCCTCTCTGAATGAGGAGCACCTTGAGATGGCATTCTTACCCTCTCTGAATGAGGAGAACCTTGGCAGTCTTACCCTCTTTGAATGAGGAGCACCTTGAGATGGCAGTCTTACCCTCTCTGAATGAGGAGCACCTTGAGATGGCAGTCTTACCCTCTCTGAATGATGAGCACCTTGAGATGGCAGTCTTACCCTCTCTGAATGAGGAGGACCTTGGCAGTCTTACCCTCTCTGAATGAGGAGCACCTTGAGATGGCAGTCTTACCCTCTCTGAATGATGAGCACCTTGAGATGGCAGTCTTACCCTCTCTGAATGAGGAGCACCTTGAGATGGCAGTCTTACCCTCTCTGAATGAGGAGCACCTTGAGATGGCAGTCTTACCCTCTCTGAATGTTGAGCACCTTGAGATGGCGCTCTTACCCTCTCTGAATGCGGAGCACCTTGAGATGGCGGTCTTACCCTCTCTGAATGAGGAGCACCTTGAGTTGGCAGTCTTACCCTCTCTGAATGAGGAGCACCTTGAGATGGCAGTCTTACCCTCTCTGAATGATGAGCACCTTGAGATGGCAGTCTTACCCTCTCTGAATGAGGAGCACCTTGGCAGTCTTACCCTCTCTGAATGAGGAGGACCTTGGCAGTCTTACCCTCTCTGAATGATGAGTACCTTGAGATGGCAGTCTTACCCTCTCTGAATGAGGAGCACCTTGAGATGGCAGTCTTACCCTCTCTGAATGAGGAGCACCTTGAGATGGCAGTCTTACCCTCTCTGAATGAGGAGCACTTTGAGATGGCAGTCTTACCCTCTCTGAATGATGAGCACCTTGAGATGGCAGTCTTACCCACTCTGAATGATGAGCACCTTGAGATGGCAGTCTTACCCTCTCTGAATGAGGAGCACCTTGAGATGGCAGTCTTACCCTCTCTGAATGAGGAGCACCTTGAAATGGCAGTCTTACCCTCTCTGAATGAGGAGCACCTTGAGATGGCAGTCTTACCCTCTCTGAATGAGGAGCACCTTGAGATGGCAGTCTTACCCTCTCTGAATGAGGAGCACCTTGAGATGGCAGTCTTACCCTCTCTGAATGAGGAGCACCTTGAGATGGCAGTCTTACCCTCTCTGAATGAGGAGCACCTTGAAATGGCAGTCTTACCCTCTCTGAATGAGGAGCACCTTGAGATGGCAGTCTTACCCTCTCTGAATGAGGAGCACCTTGAGATGGCAGTCTTACCCTCTCTGAATGAGGAGCACCTTGAGATGGCAGTCTTACCCTCTCTGAATGAGGAGCACCTTGAGATGGCGGTCTTACCCTCTCTGAATGAGGAGCACCTTGAGATGGCAGTCTTACCCTCTCTGAATGAGGAGCACCTTGAGATGGCAGTCTTACCCTCTCTAAATGATGAGCACCTTGAGATGGCAGTCTTACCCTCTCTGAATGAGGAGGACCTTGGCAGTCTTACCCTCTCTGAATGAGGAGCACCTTGAGATGGCAGTCTTACCCTCTCTGAATGAGGAGCACCTTGAGATGGCAGTCTTACCCTCTCTGAATGAGGAGCACCTTGAGATGGCAGTCTTACCCTCTCTGAATGATGAGCACCTTGAGATGGCAGTCTTACCCTCTCTGAATGAGGAGGACCTTGGCAGTCTTACCCTCTCTGAATGAGGAGCACCTTGAGATGGCAGTCTTACCCTCTCTGAATGAGGAGCACCTTGAGATGGCAGTCTTACCCTCTCTGAATGAGGAGCACCTTGAGATGGCATTCTTACCCTCTCTGAATGAGGAGAACCTTGGCAGTCTTACCCTCTTTGAATGAGGAGCACCTTGAGATGGCAGTCTTACCCTCTCTGAATGAGGAGCACCTTGAGATGGCAGTCTTACCCTCTCTGAATGATGAGCACCTTGAGATGGCAGTCTTACCCTCTCTGAATGAGGAGGACCTTGGCAGTCTTACCCTCTCTGAATGAGGAGCACCTTGAGATGGCAGTCTTACCCTCTCTGAATGATGAGCACCTTGAGATGGCAGTCTTACCCTCTCTGAATGAGGAGCACCTTGAGATGGCAGTCTTACCCTCTCTGAATGAGGAGCACCTTGAGATGGCAGTCTTACCCTCTCTGAATGTTGAGCACCTTGAGATGGCGCTCTTACCCTCTCTGAATGCGGAGCACCTTGAGATGGCGGTCTTACCCTCTCTGAATGAGGAGCACCTTGAGTTGGCAGTCTTACCCTCTCTGAATGAGGAGCACCTTGAGATGGCAGTCTTACCCTCTCTGAATGATGAGCACCTTGAGATGGCAGTCTTACCCTCTCTGAATGAGGAGCACCTTGGCAGTCTTACCCTCTCTGAATGAGGAGGACCTTGGCAGTCTTACCCTCTCTGAATGATGAGTACCTTGAGATGGCAGTCTTACCCTCTCTGAATGAGGAGCACCTTGAGATGGCAGTCTTACCCTGTCTGAATGAGGAGCACCTTGAGATGGCAGTCTTACCCTCTCTGAATGAGGAGCACCTTGAGATGGCAGTCTTACTCTCTCTGAATGAGGAGCACCTTGAAAAAGCAGTCTTACCCTCTCTGAATGTTGAGCACCTTGAGACGGCAGTCTTACCCTCTCGGAATGAGGAGGACCTTGGCAGTCTTACCCTCTCTGAATGAGGAGGACCTTGGCAGTCTTACCCTCTCTGAATGAGGAGGACCTTGGCAGTCTTACCCTCTCTGAATGAGGAGCACCTTGAGATGGCAGTCTTACCCTCTCTGAATGAGGAGCACCTTGAGATGGCAGTCTTACCCTCTCTGAATGAGGAGCACCTTGAGATGGCAGTCTTAACCTCTCTGAATGAGGAGGACCTTGGCAGTCTTACCCTCTCTGAATGAGGAGCACCTTGAGATGGCAGTCTTACCCTCTCTGAATGAGGAGCACCTTGAGATGGCAGTCTTACCCTCTCTGAATGAGGAGCACCTTGAGATGGCATTCTTACCCTCTCTGAATGAGGAGGACCTTGGCAGTCTTACCCTCTCTGAATGAGGAGCACCTTGAGATGGCAGTCTTACCCTCTCTGAATGATGAGCACCTTGAGATGGCAGTCTTACCCTCTCTGAATGTTGAGCACCTTGAGACGGCAGTCTTACCCTCTCTGAATGAGGAGGACCTTGGCAGTCTTACCCTCTCTGAATGAGGAGGACCTTGGCAGTCTTACCCTCTCTGAATGAGGAGCACCTTGAGATGGCAGTCTTACCCTCTCTGAATGAGGAGGACCTTGGCAGTCTTACCCTCTCTGAATGAGGAGCACCTTGAGATGGCAGTCTTACCCTCTCTGAATGAGGAGCACCTTGAGATGGCGGTCTTACCCTCTCTGAATGATGAGCACCTTGAGATGGCAGTCTTACCCTCTCTGAATGATGAGCACCTTGAGATGGCAGTCTTACCCTCTCTGAATGAGGAGCACCTTGAGATGGCAGTCTTACCCTCTCTGAATGAGGAGCACCTTGAGATGGCAGTCTTACCCTCTCTGAATGATGAGCACCTTGAGATGGCATTCTTACCCTCTCTGAATGAGGAGGACCTTGGCAGTCTTACCCTCTCTGAATGAGGAGCACCTTGAGATGGCAGTCTTACCCTCTCTGAATGAGGAGCACCTTGAGATGGCAGTCTTACCCTCTCTGAATTAGGAGCACCTTGAGATGGCATTCTTACCCTCTCTGAATGAGGAGGACCTTGGCAGTCTTACCCTCTCTGAATGAGGAGCACCTTGAGATGGCAGTCTTACCCTCTCTGAATGATGAGCACCTTGAGATGGCAGTCTTACCCTCTCTGAATGAGGAGCACCTTGAGATGGCAGTCTTACCCTCTCTGAATGTTGAGCACCTTGAGACGGCAGTCTTACCCTCTCTGAATGAGGAGGACCTTGGCAGTCTTACCCTCTCTGAATGAGGAGGACCTTGGCAGTCTTACCCTCTCTGAATGAGGAGGACCTTGGCAGTCTTACCCTCTCTGAATGAGGAGCACCTTGAGATGGCAGTCTTACCCTCTCTGAATGAGGAGGACCTTGGCAGTCTTACCCTCTCTGAATGAGGAGCACCTTGAGATGGCAGTCTTACCCTCTCTGAATGAGGAGCACCTTGAGATGGCAGTCTTACCCTGTCTGAATGTGGAGCACCTTGAGATGGCAGTCTTACCCTCTCTGAATGAGGAGCACCTTGGCAGTCTTACCCTCTTTGAATGAGGAGCACCTTGAGATGGCAGTCTTACCCTCTCTGAATGAGGAGCACCTTGAGATGGCAGTCTTACCCTCTCTGAATGATGAGCACCTTGAGATGGCATTCTTACCCTCTCTGAATGAGGAGGACCTTGGCAGTCTTACCCTCTCTGAATGAGGAGCACCTTGAGATGGCAGTCTTACCCTCTCTGAATGAGGAGCACCTTGAGTTGTCAGTCTTACCCTCTCTGAATGAGGAGCACCTTGAGATGGCGCTCTTACCCTCTCTGAATGCGGAGCACCTTGAGATGGCGGTCTTACCCTCTCTGAATGAGGAGCACCTTGAGATGGCAGTCTTACCCTCTCTGAATGAGGAGCACCTTGAGATGGCAGTCTTACCCTCTCTGAATGATGAGCACCTTGAGATGGCAGTCTTACCCTCTCTGAATGAGGAGGACCTTGGCAGTCTTACCCTCTCTGAATGAGGAGGACCTTGGCAGTCTTACCCTCTCTGAATGAGGAGGACCTTGGCAGTCTTACCCTCTCTGAATGATGAGCACCTTGAGATGGCAGTCTTACCCTCTCTGAATGAGGAGCACCTTGAGATGGCAGTCTTACCCTCTCTGAATGAGGAGCACCTTGAGATGGCAGTCTTACCCTCTCTGAATGAGGAGCACCTTGAGATGGCAGTCTTACCCTCTGTGAATGAGGAGCACCTTGAAATGGCAGTCTTACCCTCTCTGAATGTTGAGCACCTTGAGATGGCAGTCTTACCCTCTCTGAATGAGGAGGACCTTGGCAGTCTTACCCTCTCTGAATGAGGAGGACCTTGGCAGTCTTACCCTCTCTGAATGAGGAGGACCTTGGCAGTCTTACCCTCTCTGAATGAGGAGCACCTTGAGATGGCAGTCTTAACCTCTCTGAATGAGGAGCACCTTGAGATGGCAGTCTTACCCTCTCTGAATGAGGAGCACCTTGAAATGGCAGTCTTACCCTCTCTGAATGAGGAGCAGCTTGAGATGGCAGTCTTACCCTCTCTGAATGTTGAGCACCTTGAGATGGCAGTCTTACCCTCTCTGAATGAGGAGCACCTTGAGATGGCGGTCTTACCCTCTCTGAATGATGAGCACCTTGAGATGGCAGACTTACCCTCTCTGAATGATGAGCACCTTGAGATGGCAGTCTTACCCTCTCTGAATGAGGAGCACCTTGAGATGGCAGTCTTACCCTCTCTGAATGAGGAGCACCTTGAGATGGCGGTATTACCCTCTCTAAATGAGGAGCACCTTGAGATGGCAGTCTTACCCTCTCTGAATGAGGAGCACCTTGAGATGGCGGTCTTACCCTCTCTGAATGAGGAGCACCTTGAGATGGCAGTCTTACCCTCTCTGAATGAGGAGCACATTGAGATGGCAGTCTTACCCTCTCTAAATGATGAGCACCTTGAGATGGCAGTCTTACCCTCTCTGAATGAGGAGCACCTTGAGATGGCAGTCTTACCCTCTCTGAATGAGGAGCACCTTGAGATGGCAGTCTTACCCTCTCTGAATGAGGAGCACCTTGAGATGGCAGTCTTACCCTCTCTGAATGAGGAGCACCTTGAGATGGCAGTCTTACCCTCTCTGAATGAGGAGCACCTTGAGATGGCAGTCTAACCCTCTCTGAATGAGGAGCACCTTGAGATGGCAGTCTTACCCTCTCTGAATGAGGAGCACCTTGAGATGGCAGTCTTACCCTCTCTGAATGATGAGCACCTTGAGATGGCAGTCTTACCCTCTCTGAATGAGGAGGACCTTGGCAGTCTTACCCTCTCTGAATGAGGAGCACCTTGAGATGGCAGTCTTACCCTCTCTGAATGATGAGCACCTTGAGATGGCAGTCTTACCCTCTCTGAATGAGGAGCACCTTGAGATGGCAGTCTTACCCTCTCTGAATGAGGAGCACCTTGAGTTGGCAGTCTTACCCTCTCTGAATGAGGAGCACCTTGAGATGGCGCTCTTACCCTCTCTGAATGCGGAGCACCTTGAGATGGCGGTCTTACCCTCTCTGAATGAGGAGCACCTTGAGATGGCAGTCTTACCCTCTCTGAATGAGGAGCACCTTGAGATGGCAGTCTTACCCTCTCTGAATGATGAGCACCTTGAGATGGCAGTCTTACCCTCTCTGAATGAGGAGGACCTTGGCAGTCTTACCCTCTCTGAATGAGGAGGACCTTGGCAGTCTTACCCTCTCTGAATGAGGAGGACCTTGGCAGTCTTACCCTCTCTGAATGATGAGCACCTTGAGATGGCAGTCTTACCCTCTCTGAATGAGGAGCACCTTGAGATGGCAGTCTTACCCTCTCTGAATGAGGAGCACCTTGAGATGGCAGTCTTACCCTCTCTGAATGAGGAGCACCTTGAGATGGCAGTCTTACCCTCTTTGATTGAGGAGCACCTTGAAAGGGCAGTCTTACCCTCTCTGAATGTTGAGCACCTTGAGATGGCAGTCTTACCCTCTCTGAATGAGGAGGACCTTGCAGTCTTACCCTCTCTGAATGAGGAGGACCTTGGCAGTCTTACCCTCTCTGAATGAGGAGTACCTTGGCAGTCTTACCCTCTCTGAATGAGGAGGACCTTGGCAGTCTTACCCTTTCTGAATGAGGAGGACCTTGGCAGTCTTACCCTCTCTGAATGATGAGCACCTTGAGATGGCAGTCTTACCCTCTCTGAATGAGTAGCACCTTGAGATGGCAGTCTTACCCTCTCTGAATGAGGAGCACCTTGAGATGGCAGTCTTACCCTCTCTGAATGAGGAGCACCTTGAGATGGCAGTCTTACCCTCTCTGAATGAGGAGCACCTTGAGATGGCAGTCTTACCCTCTCTGAATGATGAGCACCTTGAGATGGCAGTCTTACCCTCTCTGAATGAGGAGCACCTTGAGATGGCAGTCTTACCCTCTCTGAATGATGAGCACCTTGAGATGGCGGTCTTACCCTCTCTGAATGAGGAGGACCTTGGCAGTCTTTGTCCTAGTTTGAGATTTGTCCTCATGTTCCTCTTACTTTTAAGTTAGTATAACTTAAATATTTCACAAGTACACAGGACATGTTTTAACTTATCTTTAAAACCACAAATCTGCCTTAAGAGGGCTCAATGAAAAACAATGCTAAACGAATATACAAACAAGAATGCAGGCATATTCATGGCCAGGTTTCACTGGTGTTTCCAATTACGGTTTGATGTCAATTACGGTGTTGATGTCAACTCTAAGAATATAATTGACATAGAAGTTAATACTGCCCTACCAAGCAAAAAGGAACTAACTGCTCATAGAGTGGAACTGAGAAAAATGGCATTTATCTACCTTGGATTCACAGTAACTTTATACAGTTACTGCTAACATGACCCCCATTTCTCCTGAACACAATACAATAGAGGCAGGACACTTGTCCACATAATTAAGCATGTATTTAATGTAGAATGAAATGATATTAACTCATTTTCAACCAAATGAGCAGTTACTGCCTTTTTGCTTGGTATGGCAGAATAATGTCCACTGTGTTTTCCTGACAGTTCAGCTAAACTCAGACATCAGGGGATCAAAACCACAATACTTTGACCCAAAGAAACACAAATCCATCCATGGCTGCTTTTTCTGTCTGAGGCTGGAATAGCCAATGACAGCGGAAGGTAAAACATGCTTGGTTTACAATAAAATGTGTATTAGGACAATCATATCATCTTAGAGTGTAACGTGAAATGTAATACAGTGGGGCAAAACAGTATTTAGTCAGCCACCAATTGTGCAAGTTCTCCCACTTAAAAAGATGAGAGAGGACTGTACTTTTCATCATAGGGACACCTCAACTATGACAGACAAAATGAGAAGAAAAAAAAAATCCAGAAAATCACATTGTAGGATTTTTAATGAATTTATTTGCAAATTATGGTGGAAAATAAGTATTTGGTCACCTACAAACAAGCAAGATTTCTGGCTCTCACAGACCTGTAACTTCTTCTTTAAGAGGCTCCTCTGTCCTCCACTCGTTACCTGTATTAATGGCACCTGTTTGAACTTGTTATCAGTATAAAAGACGCCTGTCCACAACCTCAAACAGTCACACTCCAAACTCCACTATGGCCAAGACCAAAGAGCTGTCAAAGGACACCAGAAACAAAATTGTAGACCTGCACCAGGCTGGGAAGACTGAATCTGCAATAGGTAAGCACCTTGGTTTGAAGAAATCAACTGTGGGAGCAATTATTAGGAAATGGAAGACATACAAGACCACTGATAATCTCCCTCGATCTGGGGCTCCATGCAAGATATCACCCCGTGGGGTCAAAATGATCACAAGAACAGTGAGCAAAAATCCCAGAACCACACGGGTGGACCTAGTGAATGACCTGCAGAGAGCTGGGACCAAAGTAACAAAGCCTACCATCAGTAACACACTACGCCGCCAGGGACTCAAATCCTTCAGTGCCAGATGTGTCCCCCTGCTTAAGCCAGTACATGTCCAGGCCCGTCTGAAGTTTGCTAGAGAGCATTTGGATGATCCAGAAGAAGATTGTGAGAATGTCATATGGTCAGATGAAACCAAAATATAAATTTTTGGTAAAAACTCAACGTGTTTGGAGGACAAAGAATGCTGAGTTGCATCCAAAGAACATCATACCTACTTGAAGCATGGGGATGGAAACATCATGCTTTGGGGTTGTTTTTCTGCAAAGGGACCAGGACGACTGATCCGTGTAAAGGAAAGAATGAATGGGGCCATGTATCGTGAGATTTTGAGTGAAAACCTCCTTCCACCAGCAAGGGCATTGAAGATGAAACGTGGCTGGGTCTTTCAGCATGACAATGCAAACACACTGCCCGGGCAACGAAGGAGTGGCTTCTTAAGAAGCATTTCAAGGTCATGGAGTGGCCTAGCCAGTCTCCAGATCTCAACCCAATAGAAAATCTTTGGAGGGAGTTGAAAGTCCATGTTGCCCAGCAACAGCCCCAAAACATCACTGCTCTAGAGGAGATCTGCATGGAGGAATGGGCAAAAATACCAGCAACAGTGTGTGAAAACATTACAGAAAACGTTTTACCTCTGTCATTGCCAACAAAGGGTATATGACAAAGTATTGACATAAACTTTTGTTATTGACCAAATACTTATTTCCACCATAATTTGCAAATAAATTAATTAAAAAATCCTACAATGTGATTTTCTGGATTTTTTTTCTTTCAGTTTGTCTGTCATAGTTGAAGTGTACCTATGATGAAAATTACAGGCCTCTCTCATCTTTTTAAGTGGGAGAACTTGCACAATTGGTGGCTGACTAAATACTTTTTTGCCCCACTGTACATATCAATATAGTCTGTGGAGGTTTTAGTCAGTCCCCTTTGAGAGACCTTGGATATTGTAGCACTTCATCAGTGAAGTCAGTGAACGTATTTTCAATGCAACACATCTCTGTTGTTTACAATGGACAAGGTTGTTCTATTCCTCCTCTTCATCAACGATAACAAGGGGCACTCCACTGGAGAAATTCAACCTACGATGCAGTCTGTATCTGACAGTCCAAGGAAATGGTACAGCCATTCTCGTCTGTGTGTATCTTTGTCAAATAAGGACCGAAAGGATTGAACGGTCTGTAGGAGAATCGGATGCTGATCGAAACGTTAATGTCAATGAGAGGTGCTGCAGATGGGTTTGGAGTGTCTTGGTGAGAAGGAGTCACAGCTCGGTGTGGTTGAGAAGGAGCTGCAGCTGAGCGCTCAGACCAGTGATATGAAAGCCTTTAGCAGATGCTAGGCCACTGGAGGAGCCTCAGGACGGGGAATCAGTCCAAATTAATTCATTTTATACATAAAGCGGTAAACTCTGCAATTACAGACAGGAAAGTGGCAATTAATGCACTTCACAGTGAAAAGAGACGCATAATCCCTCCCTTTGTAACCATGGAGGTGGAGTCTATAGATGACACAGATGCACAGATTGCCTATCAATCACTGAGTGTTTTTATGCGCCCGCTTGTGGCCCCCCGGTCCAGCCCGGGGATGTGACAAAGGAGACGGATAGCGCTGTATTTAGGGAAACCGAATATCAATAAACACCAAGGGGAAATGCACATACACACCTGAGGGGTGGCAGCCACAGGTTCTTAAACAACAGGGGCCTGAAAAATGGGCCAGTCTGTGAGCCATGGCCAGATTAATCACCCACTGTCTCAGCCCACAGACCCCCCCCCCCACCCCCCCACCCCCACCCCCGCCTGACAGCAATGTCCCCCAATAAAACAGAAATAAAAAAACACAGTCCTTGTGAAGTCAATTTTCATAAAGAGCCAGGGAAGAAGTGGCAGGGGAAAGATAGGTGTGTGTGTGTGTGTGTGTGTGTGTGTGTGTGTGTGTGTGTGTGTGTGTGTATATATTCCTATGCATGGTAGCATCTCGGAACACGTGTTCTGTGTTCTGTAACTCAGGAGTAATTAAGCAGACAGGTGAGGTAAGACTCACTCCTCGTCTCAAAGACGTCTGAGGTGACATCAAACCGAATACAGATGATTTTACTATGAATTACAAATGCATTGCATTGACATTACATAATACCAACAGCTTTAATATTCCCCTTTGAGCCAACGGGACACTTTTATAGATAGACATTTTTTTATGAATGTTACATGTTTACCTGCGTGCTATTCGATCTTACCGGCTATATCTATGGCTGTATTTAGGTTAAATCAGAAGCTGAATATCATTAAAAAAATAAAATAATGTCATGCCAAACTTTGGTATGCCATTCCTTTATGCCATCAACACTAGCCTTATGTACAGTACATGCTGCTTGATAATCTTCTGAGTTAGCTCTGCTGTCACATCTACTGCGCTTCATGAAATAACCCCTATATACTGTACACAGGGCCCTAGCCAGGGTCTGAGTTTTAGAGAGGTCAGCAAAAAAAACAAAACAAGCAGAAATGGCCCCAGTCATTATCACATTGGTTGCTGTAGCTTCGTTCACCTCAGTCCATCTAACAACACACAGCCTATTAGCTATACGATTAGCCGCTACCCATTAACTCACATTAATTAAGCGCCGGGATAAAACAAATATATTACCAAGGTCCGGACCTCGGTGTCCTCATACAATTTGTAGCTATGGCCCTGATTGTGCACCCTAGCTGAGTGGACTGATCCTCACAACAACATATTGTGCACCCTAGCTGAGGGGACTGATCCTCACAACAACATATTGTGCACCCTAGCTGAGGGGACTGATCCTCACAACACCATATTGTGAACCCTAGCTGAGTGGACTGATCCTCACAACACCATATTGTGAACCATAGCTGAGGGGACTGATCCTCACAACACCATATTGTGAACCCTAGCTGAGGGGACTGATCCTCACAACACCATATTGTGAACCCTAGCTGAGTGGACTGATCCTCACAACACCATATTGTGAACCCTAGCTGAGGGGACTGATCCTCACAACACCATATTGTGAACCGTAGCTGAGGGGACTGATCCTCACAACAACATATTGTGCACCCTAGCTGAGGGGACTGATCCTCACAACACCATATTGTGAACCCTATCTGAGGGGACTGCTCCTCACAATGTTTGGTACTGACACTACTGCTATTGTCTTTGAGGGTGGCCGGCTGCTTTCACTCGGCTCCAGATCAAATCCTATTTTCATTAGGATGACTCTTCCAGTTTATCCTGGTTTGATCGGATGTTTCTTCTTGGCCTAGCAGACTGGTCAGATGTTCATAAAGGCATGGTGTGATTGATTGAAACTATTGTTCACTCAGACCACTGTCACGTTGTTCACACTGCTAGCCACCTGGCTAGCCAGCTAAAGGGTTATAGGTTAAAGTTAATATAATGTCTAGTCAATAAACAAATGGATTTTCCAGTGTGATCAATAGAATGCACGACGCCTCAGAGTGAGAGAATGTTGGAACACGGGAGACGATTGACATCCCACAGCGCTAAACAGTAGAAGACATAACCCTCATCGTCTTGATACAGCATGTCAATGTATGTTTTAAAATCCAATTCAAGCTGTTCAAGAGGTTATTAGGGCTCAGTATTGAATTACATTTCCATGTCAGGCCAAATAATCTTGTTTTTGTCAAATATATTAACCCTAGGATGCGTAGCAAACATGGGTCCCAAGAATGCATATGCCGGATCAAAAATACCCGATAATGTCATATGTGTTTATTTATATGGGTCTAAAATATTATGCATTTTGTGGAACATAATTATTTTGAGTGATGATTTGGACTTTTCAATAATGTTTTTAGTCGCTCTTCAACCGTTTGATACACATTTCAATGATAACATATGAAAATTCTTAACAGCTATTGAAAATATTAGCATATTTTTCTTACAATCAATCTCACAACCAAAGTTTCACAATCAACCTTTTAGTGTGAAGAACAAAATAAAATAAAAACTTTAAGAATGCTTTACAATATTTAAAAACATTTGTGTGAAAATCCAAAGTTCATCATCAATGTAAATGGCAAAACTAACAATTGTGAATTTATAAAACATGAACACCAAAAGGCAAAACGTGTGTGTGTGATGCTTACTTCTGCTGTCTTAGTCCATGCATTTGTTCCAAACCACAAACATGTTTGCAGACGGGTGTGTTGCACTGAGAACACCAGCAGCTGACTTTTCTATCCTTTGCACTTGGGCAGAGCTGGCACCTCTTCCTCTTCTGGCCCTGGCTGCTCTGAGTGGTGGGCAGAGCTGGCACCTCTTCCTCTTCCTCTTCTGGCCCTGGTTGCTCTGAGTGGTGGGCAGAGCTGGCACCTCTTCCTCTTCTGGCCCTGGCTGCTCTGAGTGGTGGGCAGAGCTGGCACCTCTTCCTCTTCCTCTTCTGGCCCTGGCTGCTCTGAGTGGTGGGTAGAGATGGCACCTCTTCCTCTTCTGGCCCTGGCTGCTCTGAGTGGTGGGCAGAGCTGGCACCTCTTCCTCTTCTGGCCCTGGTTGCTCTGAGTGGTGGTGGCATGGCTCTCTTTCATCACCCCACATCTTTCCATTGACTCATTTGTTCTGTGGAGATAGGAGAACCTTCCAGAAGGACAATCATCTCTGTAGCACGTCAACAATCAGGCCTTTATGGTAGAGTGGTCGGACGGAAGCCACTCCTCCTACACCCCTGATCACACACAAACAGTTCACTTTCATAACCACATACAAACTGCATGATTGTATAATTCCTTCTCACATCTACGCGCTCTCCTTCTCTCACTTTTTCCCTTACTTGTGGACTTCAGTGCACAACACATCAGCTGTCTGTGACCAGCCCCCAAAAAACGTTTCAAGCCAAACCTTCAAATCATAACTGCTAACCTCTACACACACAGCCTACATCGTTGTCACAATATCTAATGTCAGAGTCAACATAGCTACCAGAACTAACGCGTTAGTAAATCCGCTACAATCATGCAGTACAGTGTACAGTGTACAGTCAGAAAGCAGTTTAGCAGGTTGAAAACCATGAAGTCAATGTACCCAGAGGAGGACGGAAACTAGCTGTCCTCCGGCTACACCATGGTGTTACAATACAGACTGCTGTTGAGGCTACTGTAGACCTTCATTGCAAAACAGTGTGTTTGAATCAATTATTTGGTGACACGTGAAAATATTTCCTATAGTTATCTAAAAAGGATAACTTTTTGAATGCTTCACTATATATTTTTTTCAATGAAATACACAGAGGAAGATGGTTGTCACCTTCTCTGAGAAGCCTCGATTATCGGATCATTTTGATATGCCTCAGCTTGTCCTGGTAATGTTTGTATAATTGGAAAATAGAACAGGTCTCCTCAGAAGTGTTTTTCTATCTTTATACAAGAAGCACAACCCCTGTTGACTACAATCACATTACAATAATGACCTAAGACTTTGGAAAAATGCACCCAATCTATAATTTTCTGTATGTGTACAATTCTGATAAAGTATTTACATTTCATAACGCAACATGACAACATATTATTATTTTTGAATTGTGGAAACAAACGACATATTATTTCCTACTGTCCACTAGAGGCAACGTAAGCTATTAGCATCTAGTAGGCTCATGACGATCCAGGGATGGGGTTGAAACCACGAGCCACTGCTCAGAGGATCACAGGTTCAATCCCAGTGCCAGGCACTTATTTTGTCATTATAGTTTTTCTGTTTTAAATAGGGTTGCAGAGTTACTGTAACTTTTCCAAAATCCACAGATTTCCTGCAAGATTCTGGGAATCTTCCACCCGGGATTCCTGGAAAACTTGGGAATTCTGGGAAAGTTACCTGAATTTTGTAACCCTAGTTTTAACAAACCTAAACAACTCTGAATTAATACCTTAATGGTTAACCTTTTCTGTTTAACTCTATCCCAAACCTTAACCCTTACCGTAACAATTTTTGATTAAAACCTAACCTTAACCACAGAGGCACACTTTGACTGAAAGCTAGCATACAGCGAAATATATGAAATATACGTAATTAAAACGGCAACTCCATAATATACAGACGACCCCACAGACGGTCACACACGCCATTAATAAAATGGCAGGACAAGTCATATTTCTGTTGGTGCCGAGGGATGGCACTTTCTTTGGAGCTTGTGTAGGGAAAGTCACAGTGGAATGTCAATCGTCTTAATAAGTGTCCAATTTCCACATTTCTCAGTCTGAACCAGTTTATCATAGGGCCTACGGTGTTCCACCAGGATATCTAGTATTGATAAGGGAAGTGTGCAGCTCCATCCACCAGGAGATCTAGTATTGATAAGGGAGATCCGGGAAGTGTGCAGCTCCATTCACCAGGAGATCTAGTATTGATAAGGGAGATCCAGGAAGTGTGCAGCTCCATTCACCAGGAGATCTAGTATTGATAAGGGAGATCCAGGAAGTGTGCAGCTCCATTCACCAGGAGATCTAGTATTGATAAGGGAAGTGGGCAGCTCCATTCTTTTCAGGATTATTCCCATTTCATACTCCAAGGTTCTCATCATCTCTCATTAATATTGTAATCAGCTTGGAGGGTTTGGTTAATGTATTAGAGCAGCCCGTGAAAGATGTCTCATTATTACTGTTTAAATGAAGACTCATCCCCCGGTACGCATTTATCCATTTTGCTTGTCAGATGACCATGCTCTTGAATTAAGTCACGTTTATGATTAATGGTATTTAAATAGATAGTGGGGGCAAAGGGATTATATATTCAAGATGTGAAATGCCTTGGGTGAAATGTTGCGGGCAGAGTTTGACAGGTGGTACATTTTACTCATTAGGTATGGCCCTTTTTGTTGATGTTGATTTTCGTGTGACACCATTGGCTTCTCCTATTAAATGTCATGGACTTCATTCAGTGTCCATGGCCTGTTCTCTTCATGCCTCACCTGTCATTACTTCACCCATCATCTGTCACGTGTGTATGGACGAGAGGAAACAAACGAACAAAAAACTAAAGTGGTGGGCATTCCACTCCGCTCCGCTCTTCTCCTAATTCATATTTTCCGGGGATGCCTAGGACTTCTCTTTTTCTCTCCCAGATGAAACGAACATAGCCTTAATTTGATGTCTGAATAAGTGTGGTCTCGTCCCAGGGGCTTTAAACGATACATCACTCTGGCAACAATAGGATATTTAGTCCCCGGAGAGAGCTAGACGCAGGCAGCTCATGCTGGGCCCCATCCCCATGGCCCACTGGGTGTGTGTGTTGCAGCTAAATAGCACAGCCGTTAAATGACGACTCCCTCTCTTCCGCTGCGACCGTCTTCGTTTTTTTCTCCCTTCAAGGTGAGATCTTTGATAATTGGTTTAGGGAAATTGGTTTGGTGAATGGTCGTGTTTCAGACTTAAATCACACTGGCGAACATTTTCTGGCTTGATCCAGCTTTGACTGTGCATGTAAAACCCCCAACAGAGGTCTACATTCATTATTGACTGTCCCCACCCTGTTTGCTTGTTCAAATGAGAGATTTTCAAAACGAACACAGTGCTTTCTTGCAGAGTTTATGTTTATAAAGCTAGCCTTTTCGGACCACCAACCACCTGTCAAGGTTTTGACAAAAGTCTGTAGACTGGAATCATTGGTTTGATAAAGCAGGTGAAACTTGACCAAACAGGAATATTTTCTCTTGAATGTTCCCTTTTGAATCCCACTTGATATTCACACGCTCCTGCTAGAGATTCCTGCTAGATGTGATGAGCTACTTATTTCAAAACCTACTGTGAAGAATATCATTGCATCGGTTTCATACAGTGGGAAACGAGGAGAGGATGACAAATCTAGTCAGACAAATGCAATTAGGAAAGGGGTCTGTGAGACCTGAATAGCAACAGCCTAAATAAATAAAAATGCATCTATCCCTTACCAAGGACACCTCAACATACAGGAAGTAGCAGAAATTGACTGGTGATAGGACATATGACATAGGCCAACATTTTGTTGTGTTACAGCCTGAATTTAAAAATTGATTAAATGTAGATTTTGTGTCACTAGCCTACACACAATACCCAATAATGTCAAAGTGGAATTATGCATTTCGAAATGTTTTACAATGAAAATGTCTTGAGTCAATAACTATTCAATCCCTTTGTTATGGCCAAATAAGTTCAGGAGTAAACCATGTGCTAAAAAAGTTACATAATAAAGTGCTTGGACTCAATCTGCGTGCAATAATAATGTTTAACATGATTTTTAAATGACTACCCCATCTCTGTACCCCACACATACAATTGTCTATAAGGTTCCTTAGTCAAGAAGTGAATTTCAAGCACATAGTCAAGCACAAAAACCAGAGAGGTTTTCCAATGCCTCGCACCTATTGGTAAACGTTGAATATCCCTTTGATCATGATAAAGTAATTAATTACACTTTGTATCAATACACCCAGTCACTACAAAGATACAGGCGTCCTTCCTAACTCAGTTGCTGGAGAGGAAGGAAACCACTCAGGGATTTCACCATGAGGCCAATAGTGACTTTAAAACAGTTACATAGTTTAATGGCTGTGATAGGAGAGAACTGAGGATGGATCAACAACATTGTAGTTACTCCACAATACGAACCTAAATGACAGAATGAAAAGAAGGAAGCCTGTACAGAATACAAATATTCCAAAACGTGCATCTTGTCTGCAACAAGGCACCAAAGTACAACTGCAAAAATTTTAGCAAAGAAATTAACTTTATGTCCTAAATACAAAGTGTTTTGTTTGGGGGAAATCCAACACATCACTGAGTACTAGTCTTTTTATTTTCAAGCGTTTGGAGTGGTGGCATCATGCTTGTCATTGGCAAGGACTAAGGAGCTTTTTAGGATAAAAATAAACGAAATAGAGCTAAACACAGGCAAAATCCTAGAGGAAAACCTGACTTAGTCTGCTTTTAAACATACACTGGGAGACAAATTCACCTTTCAGCAGTATAATAACCAAGAACATAAGGCAAAATATACACTGGAGTTGCTTATCAAGATGACATTGAATGTTCCTGAGTGGCCTAATTACAGTTTTGACTTAAATCGGTTTAAAAATCCATGGCAAGACTTGAAAATGGCTCTCTAGCAATGATCAACAATGAACTTGGCAGAGTTCATGGCAGAAGAATTTAAAAAAGAATAATGTGCCAATATTGTACATTCCAGGTTTCAAAGCTCTTACAGACTCACAGATGTAATCGCTGCCAAAGTTGATTCTAACATGTATTGACTTAGGGGTCTGAATAGTTATGTAAATTCGATATTTTGTATTTCATTTTCAATACAGTTGCAAAAATGTGTGAAAACATGTTTTTCCTTTGTCATTATGGTGTAATGTGTGTTACGATAAACTAGGAGTGGTGGGTGGAATCAGGCGCAGAGAGCAGGGTTCAGTCGTTTGTCAAATTTATTCACCGGCGCAACAAAAACGGTCACGCCAACACAAGTTACCAAGACACGAACAAAATAACACCATCCAACACAGAGTAACAAGAAACAAGCCCGCACAAATACCCAGCGGGCCTAGTGCCCTTAAATAACCTACAAACAAACCCTAATACAAAACAGGTGTACCCAATTACCCAATAACCCAAAACAAACGGAAAGGGAATCGATGGCAGCTAATAGGCCGGCGACAACGACCGCCGAGCACCGCCCGAACAGGAAGAGGCACCACCTTCGGCGAGGTTTGTGACAGTGTGTGTAAATGGGTGAGAAAAAATATATACTTAATACATTTTTTATCCAGGCTGTAACAAAACAAGATGTGGAATATTTCAAAACGTGTTATCAGTATTTGGCTAATAATGTGGGGCCTTGAGTAATGGGGGCCCCCAGTCTGTCCCTAATATGTCGTTTTCTAATTGCTGTTTAGCTAGCTAATTAAATCTCCAATCAATCAAGTTAACACCGGTTAGATTTGATGTAAAACTACTTTGTACTTCCTCGACCAAAAAACATTAGCAATCAGTCAGATTCACCTGCAAAATTATATAACCCAATCAGAGTTGTAATCACACTTGGATCAATTAATACATTGCAAATTGATTCATTTTAATAAGACAATTATTGAAAGCTAACAAATGATACATGGATACTGACACTAATGTGGCTACAGTAACACCACAACATTTTATAAATAATGTAACAGGGTTAGGAGATATGGTGCAAAAATAACTTAAGAAGTTCAAGGTAACAGATTATCAGCGTCAATTGCCAGAACTATTAATATTTTAACACCCGTGGTGTTCAATATTTTCCCCAGGTACTGCAGATACAAGAAAGACATCTAACAGCACTTTCTAACCAGAATGTAGGTAGTCTCTGGGTAGTTGTTGAAAACACTAACATTGAGAGAGGGTCACTAACAAAACCTTTGTCTGTGGAAAAGAGAGATAGATGCAGTAATAAAAACTGCCTGAGGGTAAATCTGTCTAAACTGTTAAACTGACATGGAGATCCAGTGACCTTGGTCAAAGTTTGTAGCCCATCTTTTATCTTGTTGAAAGAGCCATTTGTCATGATCCAACCCCTATGTTCCAAATCCCCCGCCCACCAACGCCACCCGTCTCTGACAAACTGACCGCCAACACTAGACCGCAACAGATGCGCCCACCTTTCCTGCTATGAATGATGAAATCTGTGTGGTCCAGTGTCAGTGGCTGGTAACTAATAATAAATCAACCACAGTGTGACAGCTCCCATCACACCCTGCTGGGGTCACCATGGCAGACCCTGTATCTGGGCCAATAATGAGAAGGTGAAGATTTATTCCAACAATATGGCAAGGTAGGAAGGGAGGGCTCATATTTTGTTGGTGGTGTGTCCAGTCGACATGTCACAGTGTCACATGTCTGAGAACAAGGCAGATGCTTTTTTTTTTGACACGCTACAGTCCTTTGGTTGAGATGCAGGAAGAACCAGAGCAGGTGTGGGACAGAAGGACACAAGAGTCAAGTGATGGGCCCACAGCGCTACACAATGTACCTGTCTGCTGCCTCTTATTCTCTAGGTGATACGCCTCAGCTTGCAGGTCAGGGCCCAGATTCACAAAACACTTCTTACGCAAAAACGTAAAAATTGAATTGAATTCTTAAGAAAACAACTGAGAAGTTCACAAGATAGTTTGTAAGTGCAATTCCTCAACAATATCTTAATATTCCATGATTTTCTTAGGAACTTCTCAAAGATCTTCTTACAAACATTATTAAGATGTTTGTTGCTAGGCAACCACTTTAGCTAGCTTTCTAGCTAGCAATGGCAATTATGCTAGCATATTTCTTACTGAGATTACTGTTATAAAACATGTTATTGGGTTTAAAATAATCAATACTGAAACTTTCAGATTAAGTTTGTGAGCGAATTAAACATGTTCAATTGCTTTCATGAGCTGTTTTCTCTCACTGCTCTCAGTTTAAGACAAGCGTTTAGCTATCTCAGAATTTACAACATTTCCATTAACTTTATTTTGAAGAACCTAATTTCTTCTTAACTTTTGTTTAAGGAGAAACATAATACATTTCGGCGGAAAATTTCCGATAACTTTTTGAGGAATAGCGACTTGTCTATAGTTAAGGAAAAAATGGCAGTTTAGAAGACATTTCTTCTTAAGAAGGTTTTGTGAATATGTGCCCAGGTCAGTAAGGGACTGGAAATGGTTGCCCATTCTGCTGTCCATTGCGCTGAACTGGCCTGTGGAGTTTTTGGCATAACACAAAACAACGTACACAAAGCTCTTCACAGTCAACCTACAGAACCATGTTTTTCCCATGCGGGAAATGTAGGAATGTTTTTGAGAATTTCATGGATAGAAACTCACTTGGCTGTTTAGAATGTCCTTTGCGGTGAGAGCAGAATTCCACAATCCTTGTGTGCTGCTTGTTTCTTGCACAAACGGACACATCGGCCGGGGGCCCTTTAAGTAGCCAGCCACTCCAGAGTAATGACCACGGAGGGCTTTCCCATAGCTCACTCTACACATTACTCACTGCTGAGGACCCTTGCCAGCACAACCTGCCACATGTGCACTGTCCTCGCAATATTAATTCCAGTGAACTAGGTCAATTGGTGTTTGCTTGTCGTTTTGCACCCGTGTGTGTTAAACATCAGACTATGGCAGAGGTCAAAGGTGAGCATACGTATTGCACACCATATCACCAGATTTTGCACGGTACAGGTGTTGTTTTATAACATACATGCATTACATAGATAAGATATTATCATGTGTTTCTAATAAGTGTAGGCAGCTGTGTATCATTCTTTAACTTCATCCTCTATCTAGAGTCTCTGTTGTGGGTTGTAACCACTGCATGTTATAACTGGCCTCACACATTGTCCTATATAGCGATGGCTCATAACATTGTTACACCACTTGGACCCAAGTTTGTCCATTTTAGAGGTTCTGCGAGTGTTTTTTCCTACCGAGCCTTCGGTTTTCTTCGGTTTTCTTCTTTGGTCGGCATTATTTTAACATCCGTTTGGCCATGTTTAGTTCATGGCCCGTTTTTCATCAGTCTCTTAAACTGCCAGGTTGCAGGTCTATCAGATGGGGGGGGTGGTTGGGGGAGGTTTTGGGGGCTGTGAGGCTGCGATTAATGCAGCACTGTCAGACGGCCCTGGATGATGAAGTAGTCACACACCTGGGAGATGGAGAGGAAAAGAGAGAGCAAACCGCTCCTCAACGAATGTGTCCCAAGCAGAACTTTTCATTATACCGTTGTCTTCTGATAGAGAAAGGTCGCCATATACAGTGCACTCTTAGAACAACGGGTTCCAAAAACGTTCCTCGGCTGTCCCCATAGGAGAACCCTTTTTGGTTCCATGTAGAAATAACTATTTTGGAGTTCCATGTAGAACCCTTTGTGTAAATGGTTCTACATGGAACTCAAAAGGGTTCTACCTGGAAACCAAAAGGGTTCTTCAAAGGGTTCTCCTATGGCAGGGATCATCAACTAGATTCAGCTGCAGGACAATTTATTTTCTTGAACAGATGGTCTGGGTGCCGGAACATAATTGCAAATAACTGAAAATTGACCACAAGAAGCCCCCCCAAAATATAATATTTTAGACTAAACATGATCATTTCAAATCTTGCTTACATTTGTATTCAATCATGTGTCTCTCTATTATGTGAGAAAATACTTGGGGATGGATTTCCAAAATTAACATCGCTTGGAGCTGATTTCCTGGTGTTTTTCCATGTCCAACAATAAACATTTTAAAAAATCATCATAATAAATAAACAAAAGATTTGTATTAAAACCAACTGTGGGCCAAATTCAGCCCGCGGGACGTCAAGTTGGGGAACCCTGTCCTATGGGGAGAGCCGAAGAACCCCTTTAGGTTCTAGATAGTACTGTATCCATTAAAATAATCTTGACCAACTGTGGAGGGGTATAGGGTTACCATACAGTGCATTTGGAAAGTATTCAGACCCCTTGACTTTCTCCACATTTTGATATGTTGCAGCCCTATTCTAAAATGTATTACATTGTTTCCCCCCTCATCAATCTGCACATAATACCAAATAATGACAAAGCAAAAACAGGTTTTTAGATTTTTTAGCAAATGTATAAAAAACAACAACTGAAATTTCACATTTACATAAGTATACACACGCTTTACTCAGTACTTTGCAGTGATTACAGCCTTGAGTCTTCTTGGGTATGACGCTACAAGCTTGGGACACCTGTGTTTGGGGAGTTTCTCGTATTCTTCTCCGCAGACCATCTCAAGCTCTGTCAGGTTGGATGGGGAGCGACGCTTTACAGATATTTTCAGGTCTCTCCAGAGATGTTCCATTGGGTTACAGAAGATAGCCCTATTTAGTAAAAGACCAAGTCCATATTATGGCAAGAACAGCTCAAATAAGCAAAGAGAAACAACAGTCCATCATTACTTTAAGACATGAAGGTCAGTCAATCCGGAAAACTTGAAGAACTTTTAAAGTTTCTTCAAGTGCAGTCGCTTAAACCATCAAGCACTCAGTGATACCCCTGCTGCAGAGGATAAGTTCATTAGAGTTACCAGCCTCAGAAATTGCAGTCCAAAAAAATAACTTGCTTCATATATGGTGTGACTGTATCTGGATTTACAAAGATGTGCTTGCTTCAGATAATATGGTATAATATGGCCATACCAACTGTTCAAGTAACATCTCAACATCAACGGTTCAGAGGAGACTGCGTGAATCAGGCCTTCATGGTCGAATTTCTGCAAAGAAACACTACTTAAGGACACCAATAATAAGAAGAGACTTGCTTGGACCAAGAAACCCAAGCAATCAATCAATCAAATTTATTTTGAAAGACCTTTTTACATCAGCCGATGTCTCATACAGAAACCCAGCCTAAAACCCCAAACAGCAAGCAATGCAGATGTAGAAGCACGTGGCTAGGAACAACTCCCTAGGAATAAACTTATAGAGGAACCAGGCTCTGAGGGGTGACCAATTCTCTTCTGACCTGCTGGTGGCAATGGACATTAGACCAGTGGAAATCCGTCCGTTGGTCTGATGAGCTTTAATGGTGACACTGTCTGTGATTTATTTAGAATCCAAGGCACACTTAATCAGCGTGGCTACCACAACATTCTGCAGCAATACGCCATACCATCTGGTTTGCGCTTAGTGGGACTGTCACGACTTCCGCCGCCGAAGTCGGCTCCTCTCCTTGTTCGTGCGGCGTTCGGCGTTCTAGCCATCGCCGCTCCATTTTTCATATGTCCATTTGTTTTGTCTTGTTCCATACACACCTGGTTTTGGAATGCCTGGAATGCCTACCACCTTGTCCGCATTAGAGAGGGGGACGAGTGGAAAATGGCATTCAACACACCACTTGGACAATTTGAGCATTTGTTCATGCCGTTTGGTCTCACTAACGTTCCTGCTGTTTTCCTGAGCCTAGTTAATGACGTTCTGAGGGATGTGATTGGACACTTCATTTGTGTCTATGTGGATGACATTCACATTTTTTCTAAGGACCCTGAGGCTCACCAGCAACATGTTCACCAATTTCTCCAATGACTGTTGGAGAATAAGCTTTATGTTAAGGCTGAGAAATATGAGTTGCATGCTTCCTCTGTGTCCTTCCTGGGTTACATAATTGCGCAAGAACAGTTACGGATGTACCCTGCCAAGATCAGGGCAGTCACAGAGTGGCCTGTGCCCTCGAATCTGAAGCAGTTACAGCGTTTCCTGGGTTTTGCCAATTTTGAAAGACATTTCATCCGTAACTACAGCCGTTTGGCAGCCCCTCTCATCACTCTCACCTCCACCTCCACACTCTGTTCAACTGGACCCCTGAGGCGGAGGCAGCTTTCCAGGAACTAAAGCGCCGCTTCACTTCCACTCCGACCCTCATCCAGGCAGATCCTCACCCAGCCAGATCCTCACCCAGCCAGATCCTCACCCAGCCAGATCCAGAACTCCAGTTCTTCGTCGAGGTGGACGCTTCCGTCACCGAGGTAGGTGCTGTTCTGTCTCAATGTTCCCCCTCTGATCAGAAGCTCCACCCATGTGCCTTCTTGTCCCGGAAGCTCTCACCTGCAGAAAGACATTTTGACATTGATCACCCGGGAACTTCTGGCTGTGAAGCTGGCTCTTGAGGAGTGGCGTCACTGGTTGGAGGGCTGGGTTCTCCCCTTCATTGTGTGGACGGACCACAAAAATCTGTCCTACATCCAGACTGCCAAACGTCTGAACTCCCGGCAAGCAAGGTGGGCCTTGTTCTTCGGTAGATTCAACTTCACACTCACTTATCGCCCCGGATCTAAGAATACCAAGCAAGACGCCCTCTCCTGTCAGTTCACCACCGACAACACAGGTTCTGAGCCAGACATCATTTTGCCATCCACCTGCATCGTTGCCGCTGTCTCCCTGGAGATCGAGTCCCATACTCGCCAGGCTCAGCAGAACCAGCCTGACCCAGGTGACAGTCCTAGAAAGGCTCCATTTGTTCTAGATTCCGTTCGCTCTGAAGTTCTTCAGTGGGCCCATTCTACTCACCTCACCTGTCACCCTGGCATGAACCGCACTGTCGCCTTCTTGCATCATTCTTTTGGTGGCCCACCATGGAGAGAGACATCCGGGAGTTCGCCTCAGCCTGCTCGGTCTGTGCCCGGAACAAAACCTCCACCATACCCACTTCCGGTCTTCTTTGCCCTCTTCCCATACCCAGTTGCCCCTGGTCACACATAGCCCTGGACTTCGTCACTGGCCTTCCCCCATCTAACGGTAACGCAGTCATCCTCACCATCAGACAGATTTTCCAAAGTGGCTCACTTCATTCCCCTCTCCAAGCTTTCATCCTCCAGGGAAACTGCGGACCTGCTGGTATCCCATGTGTTTTGGCTGCATGGCATTCCCACTGACATCGTTTCCGTCAGGGGACCCCAGTTTACATCCCAGGTATGGAGATCCTTCTGTTTAGCACTTGATATTAATGTTAGTCTTTCATCTGGATACCACCAACGGCCAGACCGAACAGGCCATCCAGGAGATGTAGACTGCCCTACGCTGTGTGACTTCTGCTAACCCTTCCTCCTGGAGCGCTCAGCTACCCTGGGTAGAATATTCCCACAACACCCTCATCAATGCCTCGTGAGGTATGTCACCCTTCAAGTGTGCTCTGGGCTATCAACCCCCCTTGTTCCCTGCCCAAGAGGTCGAGGTAGCGGTGCCCTCAGTCCATGACCATATGCGCCGTTGTCATCGCACCTGGAGGAGGGCCTGGGCTGCCCTTCACTGTGCATCCGCCAGGACCCAATCCCAAGCTAACCTTCGTCGCGCCTCAGCTCCAGTCCACACTCCAGGCCAAAAGGTGTGGCTCTCGTCGAAGGACTTGCCTTTGAAAGTGGCTTCCAGGAAACTTGTTGGTCCCTTTGAGATTGATCATGTCATTAACCCCTCTGCTGTGCACCTGATCCTCTCAGACTCTCTTATTAAGATCCACCCAATCGTCCATGTGTCCCTGACTAAACCTGTCTGTTCCAGTCCCCTCTCTCCTCCTGCAGCAGCTCCTCCACCCCCTTGGCCGCCGGGGTCCCAGTACCTGGTGGACTGGGAGGGATACGGGCCTGAGGAGCGCTGCTGGGTGCCCCGCCGCACATTCTGGACCCCTCCTTCTTATGAGATTTCTATTCCTCACACCCAGATAAGCCTGTCACATCTGCTCCTGCCACACCCTCTAGTGCTCATCCTGTGTCTCCTTGACCCGCCGCCACTCCCGCAGTGCTCTCACCCTCTCCCTCTCCCTCTCCCTCTCTCTCTCTCTCTCTCTGTGTGTGTGTGTGTGTGTGTGTGTGTGTGTGTGTGTGTGTGTGTGTGTGTGTGTGTGTGTGTGTGTGTGTGTGTGTGTGTGTGATTGTGTGGGCGGAGACAGGTGTGCTGGAGTCAGAGTAGATCCCCACCAGCTGCAACCACTCAATGTTCCCCCTGTGTTTCAATAAATACCATGGTTACCTCATCCCAGTCTCCTCGTCTGAGTCTGCTCTTGGGTTGACCTGTTCCACTCCGCGTGACATAGTTTGACTGCTCATCAATTTGTTAAAGCATCATGGTAAATTTTAGAACGGTATTTTCCAATTAACCTGACCTGTGACTTGGAGTAGGAGTGACTGGATATTTGACACTTCGAACAATTACCACGAAAGGTATGACACATGTCACTCTGATTGGAAGTACAATGCCTGTGTGTGTGTGTGTGTGTGTGTGTGTGTGTCTGTGTGTGCATATCAAATCTCTTGATGTTGTGTTGGTGTTTACCGTGTGTATTTATTTGTGTGTGCATTTTCTCACACCTGTGCTGGAGATTATCTGGGCTTTTGCTGCGCAGAGAGTCATTATCTGAGGGCATCTCCGGGGGCCAAACAGCGTAATTAAGATGGGCATGTGCACCCTGATGGTTAGGCCAGACTGTCTGACAGTGGCCACCCATACAGCCAACCCAGACACTAATTAGGGTTTCTGCTGCTGATGTACTACCCCTCTCCCATGCACTCATTTGTTCTTCCCCTTTCCCCAGCTCTCCCCTCTCCTCCCGTCTTCCTATCCCAAACTAACAAATGTGCCTGGGCTGTTTCTTAATTAACACACTGACCTTTTTTCCCTCTGTTTCATTTCCACACTGCCATAATTAATAAACACAGAAACCAGGGGGTGGGGGGGGGCGACTGAGATTAACTGTTGATTAAAAAGACACATACACACAACATGAGCTGGGTCCTGTAGGTGAAACATGGCCCACACTATGAGCTGGGTCCTGTAGGCGAAACATGGCCCTCACTATGAGCTGGGTCCTGTAGGCGAAACATGGCCCACACTATGAGTTGGGTCCTGTAGGCGAAACATGGCCCACACTATGAGCTGGGTCCTGTAGGCGAAACATGGCCCACACTATGAGCTGGGTCCTGTAGGCGAAACATGGCCCTCACTATGAGCTGGGTCCTGTAGGCGAAACATGGCCCACACTATGAGCTGGGTCCTGTAGGCGAAACATGGCCCACACTATGAGCTGGGTCCTGTAGGCGAAACATGGCCCACACTATGAGCTGGGTCCTGTAGGCGAAACATGGCCCACACTATGAGCTGGGTCCTGTAGGCGAAACATGGCCCACACTATGGGCTGGGTCCTGTAGGCGAAACATGGCCCTCACTATGAGCTGGGTCCTGTAGGCGAAACATGGCCCACACTATGAGCTGGGTCCTGTAGGCGAAACATGGCCCACACTATGAGCTGGGTCCTGTAGGCGAAACATGGCCCACACTATGAGCTGGGTCCTGTAGGCGAAACATGGCCCACACTATGAGCTGGGTCCTGTAGGCGAAACATGGCCCACACTATGAGCTGGGTCCTGTAGGCGAAACATGGCCCACACTATGAGCTGGGTCCTGTAGGCGAAACATGGCCCACACTATGAGCTGGGTCCTGTAGGCGAAACATGGCCCACACTATGAGCTGGGTCCTGTAGGCGAAACATGGCCCACACTATGAGCTGGGTCCTGTAGGCGAAACATGGCCCACACTATGAGCTGGGTCCTGTAGGCGAAACATGGCCCACACTATGAGCTGGGTCCTGTAGGCGAAACATGGCCCACACTATGAGCTGGGTCCTGTAGGCGAAACATGGCCCACACTATGAGCTGGGTCCTGTAGGCGAAACATGGCCCACACTATGAGCTGGGTCCTGTAGGCGAAACATGGCCCACACTATGAGCTGGGTCCTGTAGGCCAAACATGGCCCTCACTATGAGCTGGGTCCTGTAGGCGAAACATGGCCCACACTATGAGCTGGGTCCTGTAGGCCAAACATGGCCCACACTATGAGCTGGGTCCTGTAGGCGAAACATGGCCCTCACTATGAGCTGGGTCCTGTAGGCGAAACATGGCCCTCACTATGAGCTGGGTCCTGTAGGCGAAACATGGCCCACACTATGAGCTGGGTCCTGTAGGTGAAACATGGCCCACACTATGAGCTGGGTCCTGTAGGCGAAACATGGCCCACACTATGAGCTGGGTCCTGTAGGCGAAACATGGCCCACACTATGAGCTGGGTCCTGTAGGCGAAACATGGCCCTCACTATGAGCTGGGTCCTGTAGGCGAAACATGGCCCACACTATGAGCTGGGTCCTGTAGGCGAAACATGGCCCACACTATGAGCTGGGTCCTGTAGGCGAAACATGGCCCTCACTATGAGCTGGGTCCTGTAGGCGAAACATGGCCCTCACTATGAGCTGGGTCCTGTAGGCGAAACATGGCCCACACTATGAGCTGGGTCCTGTAGGCGAAACATGGCCCACACTATGAGCTGGGTCCTGTAGGCGAAACATGGCCCACACTATGAGCTGGGTCCTGTAGGCGAAACATGGCCCTCACTATGAGCTGGGTCCTGTAGGCGAAACATGGCCCACACTATGAGCTGGGTCCTGTAGGCGAAACATGGCCCTCACTATGAGCTGGGTCCTGTAGGCGAAACATGGCCCTCACTATGAGCTGGGTCCTGTAGGCGAAACATGGCCCACACTATGGGATGAGTGTCTCCTTAAACAGGCCATGGTGAACGATGAATTCAAACTACTGCTTTCGCAGATTGAGCAGCTCCCAAATGATCGCATTAGCACTTTTATTTTGTGTGAAGCGAAATGCATAACAAGATAAATGATTCCCTTATTTAAGTAGGTCATTTGTGTGCATCAAACAAATGTTTTTAGGAAAATAAATACAAAGACACTGAACAGGTTTTCATCCAATCTTTTTATGAGAGTAATATACATCGGACAAAAATATGTCACAACAGGCCTGATGGAAACAGCACATTTGTTAACTATTCAAATGTCGACAAAACTAAATATGCTAGACAAGGTGGGATCCTTTTGTGTCTGTACAAATAAATGATGTGCAAATATCGATATAATAACCCTCATATCAAAATATCAAAGTCAAATTGGAGTCATGCGATGATATGGTGTGTGGTCCTCCCACTATGACTCAGGAAATCATGCAGTTTATTAGGATGAAGATGAAAGACCTTATTATGAACTTCACAGGATGGGGAATTTAACCGCAACTTATTTTTACGTGCCCTACAATAACCGAAAGGTTGCTGGATCGAATCCCTGAGCTGACAAGGTAAAAATATGTCGTTCTGCCCCTTGAGCAAGGCAGTTAACCCACTGTTCCCCGGGCGCCGAAGACGTGGATGTCGATCAAGGTAGCCCCCCGCTCCTCTCTGATTCAGAGGGGTTGGGTTAAGGCAGCCCCGCTCCTCTCTGATTCAGAGGGGTTGGGTTAAGGCAGCCCCCCGCCCCTCTCTGATTCAGAGGAGTTGGGTTAAGGCAGCCCCCCGCTCCTCTCTGATTCAGAGGGGTTGGGTTAAGGCAGCCCCCCGCTCCTCTCTGATTCAGAGGGGTTGGGTTAAGGCAGCCCCCCGCCCCTCTCTGATTCAGAGGAGTTGGGTTAAGGTAGCCCCCCGCTCCTCTCTGATTCAGAGGGGTTGGGTTAAGGCAGCCCCCCGCCCCTCTCTGATTCAGAGGGGTTGGGTTAAGGCAGCCCCCCGCTCCTCTCTGGTTCAGAGGGGTTGGGTTAAGGCAGCCCCCCGCTCCTCTCTGATTCAGAGGGGTTGGGTTAAGGCAGCCCCCCGCTCCTCTCTGATTCAGAGGGGTTGGGTTAAGGCAGCCCCCCGCCCCTCTCTGATTCAGAGGAGTTGGGTTAAGGCAGCCCCCCGCTCCTCTCTGATTCAGAGGGGTTGGGTTAAGGCAGCCCCCCGCTCCTCTCTGATTCAGAGGGGTTGGGTTAAGGCAGCCCCCTGCCACTCTCTGATTCAGAGGGGTTGGGTTAAGGCAGCCCCCTGCCACTCTCTGATTCAGAGGAGTTGGGTTAAGGCAGCCCCCCGCTCCTCTCTGATTCAGAGGAGTTGGGTTAAGGCAGCCCCCCACTCCTCTCTGATTCAGAGGGGTTGGGTTAAGGCAGCCCCCCGCTCCTCTCTGGTTCAGAGGGGTTGGGTTAAGGCAGCTCCCCGCTCCTCTCTGGTTCAGAGGGGTTGGGTTAAATGCAGAAGACACATTTCAGTTGAATGCGTTCAGTTGTACAACTGACTAGGTATCCCCCTTTCCTCTTTCATCACACACAGCCTTTTATCCACAGCAACTCAATTTTATGGAAACACATCTCTGGTGGAAAAATGCATATATTTAATTTATGCAAATAATCACATGGAAATCTCTTGCCAATTGGATGGAAACTAGGATACTGACACAAATATTAATACATGTGTATAAATATGCCGTAAAACTGTACAGTGTTGTGCCATAACGTAGAACTAGTGGGACCACTTAAATGCTTGTATGCCTTTATAGCTGTTTTTAAACCTTACCCTGAAGCTAACTATTACCTTAACCGCTCACTACCATGCTTAAACTTAACCTTAAGCTAACCACTAAGCTTAACTACTGCCTAGCATGGCTAAACTCCACCTAACTCTGACCACTGCCTAGCATGGCCAAACTCCACCTAACTCTGACCACTGCCTAGCATGGCTAAACTCCACCTAACTCTGACCACTGCCTAGCATGGCTAAACTCCACCTAACTCTGACCACTGCCTAGCATGGCTAAACTCCACCTAACTCTGACCACTGCCTAGCATGGCTAAACTCAACCTAACTCTGACCACTGCCTAGCATGGCTAAACTCAACCTAACTCTGACCACTGCCTAGCATGGCTAAACTCCACCTAACTCTGACCACTGCCTAGCATGGCTAAACTCCACCTAACTCTGACCACTGCCTAGCATGGCTAAACTCCACCTAACTCTGACCACTGCCTAGCATGGCTAAACTCCACCTAACTCTGACCACTGCCTAGCATGGCCAAACTCAACCTAACTCTGACCACTGCCTAGCATGGCTAAACTCAACCTAACTCTGACCACTGCCTAGCATGGCCAAACTCAACCTAACTCTGACCACTGCCTAGCATGGCCAAACTCCACCTAACTCTGACCACTGCCTAGCATGGCTAAACTCCACCTAACTCTGACCACTGCCTAGCATGGCCAAACTCCACCTAACAGTTTGTTGTTGTGTGATTGATCGCTGTTAATAAATAAATAATAGTAAGAATAAGACTGACATGCCTCTAAATGCCTCTTCTTCTTCCAAAATATATAAATGGACAGCACACCACGCATTGTAAATTCAACAGTATATGGAAGCATTTTCCTGACAGAATTCAATCTTAAATGTATCAGTATATGGAAGCATATTGGGGCTCCCAAGTGGCACAGCGGTCTAAGGCATTGCATCTTAGTGCTAGAGGTGTCACCACAGACCCTGGTTCGATTACAGGCTGTATCACAACCGGCCGTGATTGGGAGTTCCATAGGGCGGTGCACAATTGGCCCAGCATCGTTTGGGTTTGGCCGGAGTAGGTCGTCATTGAAAATAAGAATTTGTTCTTAGCTGACTTGCCTATTTAAATGAATAACAATTATTCTGCCATAATTAAATGTTAAATTCAGCGGTATAGAGAAGCATATATACCTGCCATAATGAAATCTTAAATTCAAATCTGAAAATGGTGAATCAATATTGTATCTAAAATGTATTTTCCAAAGTGTGTATCCATTGTTTGTGACAAATTTAAAATTGTAATTCAAAAATGTATATGGCATTATCATTTTCATGATATGGCAGGGAATATGCTTCTATGTGTTTCTAGATGTTTTTGCCTGTGGAATGTTCTCCTGAGACATCATGTCTCAGCCTTGATTTAGTCCGGCCTGATGTCTGCTGGCTGTCTGCATGTCTCGCTTGGCGGGACAGGAACCCTGTCACAACATTTGTTGTCAGGAATCTTTAATAAATGAGCAGTACGCTCTAATAAATGTAATGTTGTTGCTAATGCCCTTGACACAAGACAAGTCATCTTGATAAATAATAGATACCTCTGCTTTAGTCACCAATCGCAATAGGACTGGCCTGTGTATAGGAGTGGATGAGTGGAGTACGGTAGGGGAGGGAGGGAGGGAGGGAGGGAGGGAGAGAGGGAGGGAGAGAGGGAGAGGGAGAGGGAGAGGGAGAGGGAGAGGGAGAGAGAGAGAGAGAGAGTCTTTAATAGCACCCTATTCTCTAAACTACTTTTATACTCCACTATGAAGGGAAATAGGACTGGCCTGTGTATAGGAGTGGATGAGTGGAGTACGGTAGGGGAGGGAGGGAGGGAGAGGGAGAGGGAGAGAGAGAGGGAGAGGGAGAGGGAGAGGGAGAGGGAGAGGGAGAGGGAGAGAGAGAGAGAGAGAGTCTTTAATAGCACCCTATTCTCTATACTACTTTTATACTCCACTATGAAGGGAAATAGGACTGGCCTGTGTATAGGAGTGGATGAGTGGAGTACGGTAGGGGAGGGAGGGAGGGAGAGGGAGAGGGAGAGGGAGAGGGAGAGGGAGAGAGAGAGAGAGAGAGTCTTTAATAGCACCCTATTCTCTATACTACTTTTATACTCCACTATGAAGGGAAATAGGACTGGCCTGTATATAGGAGTGGATGAGTGGAGTACGGTAGGGGAGAGGGAGAGGGAGAGAGGGGGAGAGGGAGAGAGAGAGAGAATGAGAGACTGAATGAGTGAGAGAGAGGGTCTTTAATAGCACCCTTTTCTCTATACTACTTTTATACTCCACTATGAAGGGAAAATGGTGCCATGTTCTTTCATTAACACTCCTCATAGCCAGCGTCTTCAGTTGTTACTCACACTTCAGGAGCACTTCTGCTGGAACCTGCATTACAGCTGGCAAACCTCTGTGGTTTCTGTGGGAACCCCTATTAAAGCCCACATGAGCGACCATCGCTCTCACCAATGCCCTTACCCGTCACACCCTGCTGGATTCCACTTCCTGGCATCCCTCCTCACACACACGTACAACATTGGAGTCCTGATGAATTAGGGAAACAAGTACGCACGCACGCACGCACGCACACACACACACACACACACACACACACACTATTTCAGGCTGGTAACGGTCCATTTGCAACACATACAATAGCAGCTTAACCAATCTAGCAGTTTAACTAATATTCTGCATATGAGACACTTGTATGTACTGGTGCTAATGTGTGTGATTATTTAAATATCGCTGGTATACTGTATGGCAATGTGGACTACTCATTGAAAAGATATGACAAATCATCTTTTCATTTTCATCCGCTACCCCTGGGACAACAAAACACTGAGAAACATTCCAACAGTAAAACGGAATAAAATGAGACATAGTGCAGACTTCTTGAGACTGTGGGCATTACAATAACATAGCACCAGGACAAGAGGGGCTTTCCAGTAAAATAGCACCAGGAAAAGGGGGGCTTTCCAGTAACATAGCACCAGGAAAAGGGGGCTTTCCAGTAAAATAGCACCAGGAAAAGGGGGCTTTCCAGTAACATAGCACCAGGAAAAGGGGGCATTACAATAACATAGCACCAAGAAAAGAGGGGCTTCCCAGTAAAATAGCACCAGGACAAGAGGGGCTTTCCAGTAAAATAGCACCAGGAAAAGGGGGCTTTCCAGTAAAATAGCACCAGGAAAAGGGGGCTTTCCAGTAAAATAGCACCAGGAAAAGGGGGGCTTTCCAGTAACATAGCACCAGGAAAAGGGGACTTTCCAGTAAAATAGCACCAGGAAAAGAGGGGCTTTCCAGTAACATAGCACCAGGAAAAGGGGGCATTACAATAACATAGCACCAAGAAAAGAGGGGCTTCCCAGTAAAATAGCACCAGGAAAAGGGGGCTTTCCAGTAAAATAGCACCAGGAAAAGGGGGGCTTTCCAGTAACATAGCACCAGGAAAAGGGGGCTTTCCAGTAAAATAGCACCAGGAAAAGGGGGGCTTTCCAGTAACATAGCACCAGGAAAAGGGGGGCTTTCCAGTAACATAGCACCAGGAAAAGGGGACTTTCCAGTAAAATAGCACCAGGAAAAGGGGGGCTTTCCAGTAACATAGCACCAGGAAAAGGGGGGCTTTCCAGTAACATAGCACCAGGAAAAGGGGGCTTTCCAGTAAAATAGCACCAGGAAAAGGGGGTTTTCCAGTAAAATAGCACCAGGAAAAGGGGGGCTTTCCCAGTAAAATAGCACCAGGAAAAGGGGGGCTTGCTAGAGAAATAGCACTATGAAAAGGGGGCTATCCAGTAATAGCACCAGGAAATGGTGTCTTTCCGGTAAAATAGCACCAAGAAAGGGGGGCATTCCAGTAAAATAGCACCAGGAAATGGGGTCTTTCCGGTAAAATAGCACCAAGAAAAGGGGGCTTTCCAGTAACATAGCACCAGGAAATGGAGAAGTGCAGCTGTATGAGGGCTGAGTGCAACGAGAGGGACAAATGTGTAAACATAGTTCACTACTGTTGTTCACTACTACTTTCACTACATTTTACAAAGGGCTGGCACTGCTAAGCAGGAAAGGAACAAGGGCTGGTACTGCTAAGCAGGAAAGGAACATGGGATGGCACTGCTAAGCTGGAAAGGAACATGGGATGGCATGGCTAAGCAGGAAAGGAACATGGGATGGCACTGCTAAGCAGGAAAGGAACATGGGATGGCACGGCTAAGCAGGAAAGGAACATGGGATGGCACTGCTAAGCAGGAAAGGAACATGGGATGGCACGACTAAGCAGAAAAGGAACAAGGGCTGGCACGGCTAAGCAGGAAAAGAACAGTGGCTTGCAAAGCTAAGCAGGAAAGGAACAAGGGCTTGCACGCTAAGCAGGAAAGGAACAGTGGCTTGCAAAGCTAAGCAGGAAAGGAACAAGGGCTTGCACGCTAAGCAGGAAAGGAACAAGGGCTGGCACGGCTAAGCAGGAAAGGAACAGTGGCTTGCAAAGCTAAGCAGGAAAGGAACAAGGGCTTGCACGCTAAGCAGGAAAGGAACAAGGGCTGGCTCGGCTAAGCAGGAAAGGAACATCGGTTTGCATTGCTAAGCAGGAAAGGAACAGTGGCTTACTCAGCTAAGCAGGAAAGGAACAAGGGCTTGCACGGCTAAGCAGGAAAGGAACAAGGGCTGCTACGGCTAAGCAGGAAAGGAACAAGGGCTGCTACGGCTAAGCAGGAAAGGAACAAGGGCTGCTACGGCTAAGCAGGAAAGGAACAAGGGCTGCTACGGCTAAGCAGGAAAGGAACAAGGGCTGCTACGGCTAAGCAGGAAAGGAACAAGGGCTGCTACGGCTAAGCAGGAAAGGAACAAGGACTGCCACGGCTAAGCAGGAAAGTAACAAGGGCTGCCACGACTAAGCAGGAAAGGAACATGGGATGGCACGGCTAAGCAGGAAAGGAACAAGGGCTGCTACGGCTAAGCAGGAAAGGAAGAAGGGCTTGCACAGCTAAGCAGGAAAGGAACATGGGCTGGCACGGCTAAGCAGGAAAGGAACATGGGCTGGCGTGGCTAAGCAGGAAAGGAATATGGGCTGGCGTGGCTAAGCAGGAAAGGAACATGGGCTGGCACGGCTAAGCAGGAAAGGAACATGGGCTGGCACGGCTAAACAGGAAAGGAACAAGGGATGGCACGGCTAAGCAGGAAAGGAAGAAGGGCTTGCACAGCTAGGCAGGAAAATAACAGGGGTTGGCACAGCTAAGCAGGAAAGGATCAAGTTCTGGCATGGCTAAACAGGAAAGGAACAAGGGCTGGCACAACTAAGCAGGAAAGGAACAAGCCTCTAATAGTGGTGTGAGAACAGCCTTTTTCTTGATGTGTAAATCTGAGAGTTTAAGCTGTCAGCTTTCACTGTTAACCCAGGTAGACGGCAAAACCTCCAATTTCCATGGCCACTCTCTCTTCCTGTCTCTCCTTCAACGCCTGGGTGGAAGTGGGAGTGAGGCAGTAGACTTATCAGTTCCCATCTCATGCCTGTCCAGTACTGGAGGACTCTATTCATTCACTCATAAATCACCGTGTGTGCCATGTTGACTCTGCCATCTTTACACAAAGTGAACAGACACTATACCTAATCTCCTCTATTGCTAGTAGCTGTAGGAAAACGTAGATTAGAGTTAATAAAAGGTACTGTTACATTAGCCTATCCACCGCAATAATTTTGGATGCTGTGCTAATTTTGAACAATTATACTATATCACGGTAGATTACAAGTGTCTGCTGTGATCACTTCTACCAATGGATTACCTTTTCAGTTTAGCCTGCCTCATCAAGCTCAGTAGATTGTGGCCTGTTCTCTCTCTCTCTCTCTATCTCTCTCTCTCTCTCTCAAGTATATACCTTCTCCTCACGGTAACCAGTGCTTTAGCTCACCCCAATACAATGTATATTTGAACCAGATTAACCTTGGGAAGTCTCTCAAGACGACGGAACAAGTCCAGCTTCCCCCGCGCCTGCTGCTGACATCAATTTCAAGCCTGGTCCATCCAATGAAATATAAATGGCACCCTCAATTTTGCAAAAAACACCAACCAATTCCCCAGGATGACATCTGTATTTGTGCCGACGATTGCAGTTTACTTTTCATCTTGGGCCAGATGAGGCATTTGACCCTCCCCAACCTCAGCGAGATTAAGTTACTCCTCCAAGGTCCTGGATGGGAGAAAAGGCATCCCTCCCTGTAAAGAGACAGGTACCCCTTATCATACCCAGTAAGATAGAGAAGAAGAGCAGGACGTCTGGCTCTGTGAGATGCACAGGGTGGTGTAAAAACAGGATTTAAGCTGCAGTCGTTTTTTCTTTTTTTTTACAATGGAGAACGTGATGATGAAGACTAACATTTCTGGCAATATTTTTTCTGGAAAGTTTTACTTTCAGCAAGCACAATTGTAAGTTTGGTTCATGTCTATAACGAAACGGACAATCAAATCTACATTGTATGAATATAATGGTTTAATATATATATATATTTTTTAATCAAATTGCTAGAATCTGGGGGCGAGAAAAGGTAATTTCAGCAGTATCCCCTTTTAATCATGTCAAACCTTCCAAGCGGAACTGTGCCTGCTGTGATCTTAGTGGCATAAGAATACAGGTGATTACCTAAGAATTATACCCGCAGTGACATTACACTGCAGAGAACATTACATTTGACTTTGACTTTAATTTTTTTGTGTCAAAGCGGAAGAAAAATAAAAAAATGTATGACAACTAAAACACTAATATATCTTGATTAGATTCATTTATTCAACCTCTTGAGTCAATACAGGGGTGGCAGGTAGCCTAGTGGTTAGAGTGTAGAGGTGGCAGGTAGCCTAGTGGTTAGAGTGTAGAGGAGGCAGGGTAGCCTAGTGGTTAGAGTGTAGAGGTGGCAGGTAGCCTAGTGGTTAGAGTGTAGAGGTGGCAGGTAGCCTAGTGGTTAGAGTGTAGAGGCGGCAGGTAGCCTAGTGGTTAGAGTGTAGAGGTGGCAGGTAGCCTAGTGGTTAGAGTGTAGAGGCGGCAGGTAGCCTAGTGGTTAGAGTGTAGAGGCGGCAGGTAGCCTAGTGGTTAGAGTGTAGAGGTGGCAGGTAGCCTAGTGGTTAGAGTGTAGAGGTGGCAGGTAGCCTAGTGGTTAGAGTGTAGAGGTGGCAGGTAGCCTAGTGGTTAGAGTGTAGAGGCGGCAGGTAGCCTAGTGGTTAGAGTGTAGAGGTGGCAGGTAGCCTAGTGGTTAGAGTGTAGAGGCGGCAGGTAGCCTAGTGGTTAGAGTGTAGAGGTGGCAGGTAACCACTTAGAGCGTTGGGCCGGTAACCGAAAGGTTGCTAAATTTAATCCCTGAGCTGACAAGGTAAAAATCTGACGTTTTGCCCCTGAACAAGGCAGTTAACCCACTGTTCCTAGGCTGTCATTGTAAATAAGAATTTGTTCTTAACTGATTTGCCTAGTTAAATGAAGGTAAATTAAAAAACATGTTAGGATCACCTTTGGCTGCGTTAAGCTGTGAGTGTTTTTGGGGTAAGTCTCTAAGAGCTTTGCATACCTGGATTGTACAATATTTGCCCATTATTCTTAAAAAAATTCTTCAAGCTCTGTCAAGTTGGTTGTTGATCATTGTGTGACAGCCAGCAACTCCAGTGTATATTTGCCCTTGCATTTTAGGTTATTGTCCTGCTGAAAGGTTCATTTGTCTCCCAGTGTCTTGTGGAAAGCAGAATTAACTAGGTTTTCCTCTAGGATTTTGCCTGTGCTGAGATTTATTATGTTCATTTTTATCCTAAATAACTCCCTATTCCTTGCCGATGACAAACATACCCATAACATGATACAGGCACCACCACGCTTGAAAATATGAAGAGTGGTACTCTGTGATGTGTTGTGTTCGATTTGCCCCAAACATAACACTTTGTATTCAGGAGGAAAAGTTAATTTCTTTGCCAAGTTTTTTTTTGCAATATTACTTTACTGTGTTATTGCAAACAGAATGGTTTTGAATATTTGTATTCTTCCTTCTTTTCACTTTGTCATTTAGGTTAGTATTGTGGAGTAACTACAAGGTTGTTGATCCATCCTCGGTTTTCTCCTATCACAGCCATTAAACTATGTATTTGTTTTAAAATCACCATTGCAATTCCTGAGCGGTTTCCTTCCTCTCTGGCATCCTTCTTAGGAAGGATGCCTGTATCTTTGTAGTGACTGAGTGTATTGATACACCACCCAAAGCATAATTGAAATTCATTTTTTGACAGAGGGAGCTTACAGATAATTGTATGTGTCTGGTACAGAGATGGAGTAGACATAAAATAAATCATGTTAACCACTATTATAGCACACAGAGTGAGTCCATGCAACTTATTATGTGACTTATTAATCCTGTACATAACAAAGGGGTTGAACACTGATTGACTCAAGACATTACCTTTTTTTTTATTTGTAAAAAAAATAATCTAATAACTAAATTCCATTTTGACATTATGGACTATTGTGTGAAGATCAGTGACATAAAATCTATATTTAATATATTTTAAATTCAGGCTGTAACACAACAAAATGTGGAAAAAGTCAAGGGGTGTGAATACATTCTGAAGGCACTGTATGACCTGAAAAGTACAACTTTTCTTCAAGAAGAACATATAATTCCATTTTTTGTAGCTATATGGTATAAAGTTTATTCAATAAATACAGTTGAAGTCGGAAGTATACATGCACCTTAGCCAAATACATTTAAACTCAGTTTTTACAATTCCTGACATTTAATCAGAGTAAAAAATCCCTGTCTTAGGTCAGTTAGGATCACCACTTTATTTTAAGAATGTGAAATGTCAGAATAATAGTAGAGAGAATGATTTATTTCAGCTTTTCTTTCTTTCATCACATTCCCAGTGGGTCAGAAGTTTACATACACTCAATTAGTATTTGGTAGCATTGCCTTTAAATTGTTTAACTTGGGTCAAACTTCTCAGGTAGCCTTCCAAAAGCTTCCCACAATAAGTTTGGTGAATTTTGGCCCATTCCTCCTGACAGAGCTGGTGTAACTGAGTCAGGTCTGTAGGCCTCCTTGCTCGCACACACTTTTGCAGTTCTGCCCACACATTTTCTATGTGATTGAGGTCAGGGCTTTGTGATGGCCACTCCAATACCTTGACTTTGTTGTCCTTAAGCCATTTTGCCACAACTTTGGAATTATGCTTGGTGTCATTGTTCGTTTGGAAGACCCATTTGCGACCAAATTTTAAATTCCTGACTGATGTCTTGAGATGTTGCTTCAATATATCCACATAATTTTCCTATCTCATGATGCCATCTATTTTGTGAAGTGCACCAGTACATCCTGCAGCTACTGTATTAGCTGGCTAGCCCTTCTAATGTGTGTAAAAGCTACTGTGTTACCTAGCTATCCCTACTAATGTAAATAAAAGCTATTATATTAACTAGCTAGCCCTACTAATGTAAATAAAAGCTACTGTATTAGCTAGCTAGCCCTTCTACTGTATGTTAAAGCTAGTGTATTACCTAGCAAGCCCTACTAATGTAAATAAAAGCTACTGTATTAGCTAGCTAGCCCTACTAATGTAAATAAAAGCTACTGTATTAGTTAGCTAGCCCTACTAATGTAAGCCTTGGCTTGTGCGAGCTGCAACGGCGCATGGGAGCAGGTGCCTATCTTTGGATTCTGTAGCTTGAGACAGCTTGATGTTGTAGTGTGGTAATATTTATCAAATAGCCTAAGGGTATATTAAAACATACCTCATATATGAGCCATAATAACATTATGCAATTAATATGTTAACACATTCTATTAAATTAATTATCTTTATCTAATTGCATTTAACATTATAGTAAAACCATGTGCAATCAAGTATTAGTTGACTAAGGTCAAGTAATGGTCATGAGAAGGGAATATCAAAGCAGGTATTATTTCATGACTTTGTCAAATGAATGGATTCACATACAAGGCATAACGCTTAATTTACAAGCATTAACAAGCATTACAAGGCATTATTCTAGACATAACGATCTTAGAAGAACAAAGAGATGCCTACTAGACCAGAAGCCTAGAAGCCTAGGAAATTAGAAAATATCATTCAACCTCCAATAGACAGGATAAGAGAGAGAACAACAGACCTTCATTTAATTCTTTACCAGATCTGACTTGTTTGTATTAAAAATCTATTGTTGACCAATCAACAGACCAAACCAAAAGTTATAAAACTAAGATATACAATCAGATCAAATCAGCCAACATCCTCTAGGAAGGGGGGTCAAATCTATGTGTGTTGACATGAGAGGTAGGGTAGGACAATTGTATACAGACAGTGTTGTCAGAGTTTACCCAGAACAAGCAGATGTAACGACAGCAATCATGCATTCATATACAGCAGATGGCTTCAGAGTTCTTTACAGGGTAACGCTAAAGCAGGCATGTTAGGTACACTGTATCTATCATACATTAATCAGTCCTCTGGATACTGTACAGTATAGCATTCAAACTCAACTCTGAACCTCAAAGTCAGTTCAACTTTTATTCATTGTTCCCCCTCGAATCAGGGACTGATTAGACCTGGGACACCAGGTGGGTACAATCAATTATCAGGCAGAACAGAAAACCAGCAGGCTCCAGACCACGTAGGGTAAGAGTTGAATACCCCTGGTGTAGAGAGAGAGAGAGATATATTTTGAGATACTTATCTAGAGATACTGAGATACATTTTGGCCCCTCATAGGGAGGAAGGGCGTACTGACCCTTGGGCCATTTGCCATGCGGACAGAGGTGACAGAAAGCACATGAATTAGAGCCGAGCATACACTGTACAAGTACACCCCCTGGACAGGACGCTAGTCTATCACAGGGACTTACAGTACCCCCAATCTATCGCTTTCATGCTGAGTGCCAAGCAGAGACGCATGGAGTCCCATTTTTTTTGTCTATTTTTTAGGTATGACTCGGCCAGGGGATCAAACTTCCAACCTGCCAATCTCAGGGCAGACAGTCTAACACAAGGCCACTGAGTTGGTAGGATGCAACACTGTATAATATGCTTGAATCTCAAGTCGAGTCCCGAGTTCTTTGGTACATGTAGGCTATAAGATGAGGTCCAACAATCTTTGAAAACTACATTTTCATCATGTAGAAAACTAGCTCACTTACAGTGTTGAACATAATAAACTCAGTGTACTGTTCTGGCCCAAAATAAGTTAATCACACTGTGGTAAAAATTACCCCATTTTTGTGGTAACATGTTGATGCATTACATATTAGACAGTGTTGTAGAAAATCACTTAGTTTGGACTCGAACACTAGGGACTTATCTACATCACTGTCTAATATGAAAAGCAGCAACATGTTACCGCGACAATTGTGTCATTTTTACTGCAATGTGATTAAACTTATTTTGGTCCAGAATCGTACACTGACTGTGCTACTGCACTAGCTGTGTCGATTACAGGCTTAGTTTAATGCTATGATCATATACAGTGTATGTGTTTGTGTGTGTGTGTGTGTGCACGTGTGTGCACGTGAGTGCAGGGTGCATGTGTAATGGTGGGCTTGTTCTTGTCAACGTTGGAAGTGCACTTTGGCACAATCCACTAATTAAAGGCAAACGCAGAGTCACATCAACACAGCTCTGCCAAGGCTGTGGTTTTGGCACTTTGAACATGATGGGCCCTGTGCAGGCAAGACATGGAAAATGGGCCTCCCTTTTCTCTAGCTAATTAGACATGTCGTTTGGTGCCTTAACATGCAGACACACGTCAAAAGGTGTCCTATACGCTTGTAATGTGAAACGAGGGCCTCACACAGAGCTCAGGATTCAAAGCAATGACTAGGACTGTCACCACTCATACGCTATAGATACAAAAGTATGTGGATTCGTCAATTTCAGCCACACCCGTTGCTGACAGGTGTATAAAATCGAGCATACAGTCATGCAATCTCCATAGGAAAACATTGACGGTAGAATGACCTTACTGAAGAGCTCAGTGACTTTAAATGTGGCACCGTCACAGGATGCCACCTTTCCAACAAGCCAGTTCGTCAAATTTCAGCCCTGTAAGTGCTGCCCCAGGTAAGTGATGTTATTGTGAAGTAGAAACGTCTAGGGGCAACAACGGATCAGCTGGAAATGGTAGGCCACACAAGCTCACAGAACTGGATCGACAAGTGATGAAGTGCGTAGCTCGTAAAAATAGTCTGTCCTCCGTTGCAACACTACCGAGTTCCAAAGTGTAGCACTCCCTTCTGTCATCATGAAGTGCATTGAGAGACTCGTCCACAGACGATGCAATAGCCATCACACTGCACACTGCCCTATACCATCTGGACAAGAGGAATACCTATGTAAGAATGCTGTTCATTGACTACAACTCAGCATTCAACACCATAGTACCCTCCAAGATCATCATTAAGCTTGAGGCCCTGGGTCTCAACCCCGTCCTGTGCAACTGGATCCTGGACTTTATGACGGGTAGGAAACAACATCTCCACTTAGCTGATCCTCAACACTGAGGCCCCACAAAGGGTGCATGCTCAGCCCCCTCCTGTACTCCCAGTTCGCCCATGACTGCGTGGCCATGCACGCCTCCAAATCAATCATCAAGTTTGCAGATGACACAACAGTAGTGGGCTTGATTACCAACAATGATGAGACAGCCTACAGGGAGGAGGTGAGGGCACTCGGAGTGTGGTATCAGGAAAACAACCTCTCACTCAACGTCAGCAAAACAAAGGAGATGATCGTGGACGTTAGGAAACAGCAGAGGGAGCACATCAACGGGACTGTAGTGGAGAAGGTGGAAAGTTTTAAGTTCCTCCGCGTACACATCACAGACAAACTGAAATGGTCCAACCACACAGACAATGTGGTGAAGAAGGCGCAAAAGTGCCTCTTCAACCTCAGGAGGCTGAATACATTTTCCTTTGGCACCTAAAACCTTGACAAACTTTTACAGATGCACAATTGAGAGCATCCTGTCGGGTTGTATCACTGCCTGGTACGACAACTGCACCGCCCTCAACCGCAAGGCCCTCCAGAGGGTGGTGCGGTCTGCACAACGCATCACCGGGGTCAAACCACCTGCCCCCCAGGACACCTACACCACCCGATGTCACAGAAAGGCCAAAAAGATCATAAAGGACAACAACCACCCAAGCCACTGCCTGTTCACCCCGCTACCATCCAGAAGACGAGGTCAGTACAGGTGCATCGAAGCAGGGACAGAGAGACTGAAAAACAGCTTCTGGCTCAAGGCCATCAGACTGTTAAACAGCAATCACTAACTCAGAGAGGCTGCTGCCGACATACAGACTCAAATCATTGGCCACTTTAATAAATTGATAACTAGTCACTTTAAACAATGCCACTTTAATAATGTTTACATACAGTTGAAGTCAGAAGTTTACATACACCTTAGCCAAATACATTTAAACACAGTTTTTCACAACTTCTGACATTTAATCCTAGTAAAAAATCCCTGTCTTAGGTCAGTTAGGATCACCACTTTATTTTAAGAATGGGAAATGTCAGAATAATAGTAGAGAGAATTATTTATTTCAGCTTTTATTTCCTTCATCATATTCCCAGTGGGCCAAAAGTTTAAATACACTCAATTAGTCTTTGGTAGCATTGCATTTTACCCATATTAAACAATTGAAACGTTTTGGGTAGCCTTCCACAAGCTTCCCACAATAAGTTGTATGGATTTTGTCCCATTCCTCCTGACAGAGCTGGTGTAACTGAATCAGATTTGTAGGCCTCCTTGCTTGCACACTCTTTTTCAGTTCTGTCCACACATGTTCTGTAGGATTGAGGTCAGGGCTTTGTGATGGCCACTTCAATACCTTGACTTTGTTGTCCTTAAGCCATTTTGCCACAACTTTAGAAGTATGCTTGGGGTTATTGTCCATTTGGAAGACCCATTTGCGACCAAGCTTTAACTTCCTGACTGATGTCTTGAGATGTTGCTTCAATATATCCACATAAATGTCTCATGATGCCATCTATTTTGTGAAGTGCACCAGTCCCTCCTGCACAAAGCACCCCCACAACATGATGCTGCCACCCCTGTGTTTCACAGTTGGGATGGTGTTCTTCGGCTTGCAATCCTCCCCCTTTTTCATAACGATGGTTATTATGGCAAAACTGTTCTATATTTGTTTCATCAGACCAGATTACATTTCTCCAAAAAGTATGATCTTTGTCCCCATGTGCAGTTGCAACCTGGAGTCTGGCTTTTTATGGCGGTTTTGGAGCAGTGGCTTCTTCCTTGCTGAGCGGCCTTTCAGGTTATGTCGATATAGGACTAGTTTTACTGTGGATATAGATACTTTGTATCTGTTTCCTCTAACATCTTCACAAGGTCCTTTGCTGTTGTTCTGGGATTGATTTGCACTTTTTGCACCAAAGTACGTTCATCTCTAGGAGACACAACACTTCTCCTTCCTGAGCGGTATGACAGCTGCGTAATCCCATGGTGTTTATAATTGCGTACTATTGTTTGTATAGAAGAACACGGTACCTTCAGGCATTTGGAAATTGCTCCCAAGGTTGAACCAGACTTGTGGAGGTCTAATATTTTTTTCTGATGTCTTGGCTGTTTCATTTGATTTTCCCAGGATGTCAAGCAAAGAGGCACAGAGTTTGAAGGTAGGCCTTGAAATACCTCCACAGTTACACCTCCAAATGACACAAATGATGTTAATTAGCCTACCAGAAACCTTTAAAGCCATGACTTAATTTTCTGGAATTTTCCAAGCAGTTAAAAGGCACAGTTACTATATTGTATGTAAACTTCTGACCCATTGGAAATGTGATACAGTGAATTGTAAGTGAAATAATCTGTCTGTTAACAATTGTTGGAAAACTTACTTGTCCTAACCGACTTGCCAAAACTACAGTTTGTTAACAAGACATTTGTGGAGTGGTTGAAAAACTAGTTTTATTGACTCAAACCTAAGTGTATGTAAACTTCCGACTTCAACTGTATCTTACTCTTCTCGTCTCATATGTACAGTATATACTCTGTCTTATACCATCTATTGCATCTTGCCATTGCCGCTCGGCCATCACTCATCAATATATTTATATGTACATGTTCTTATTCCATCAATTTTGATTTGTATGTATTACTGTAGGTAGTTGTTGAGGAATTGTTAGATTACTTGTTAGATATTACTGCACTGTCGGAACTAGAAGCACAAGCATTTTGCTACACTCGCATTAACATCTGCTAACCCTGTGTATGTGACCAATAAAATTTGATTTGATTTGAACTGCCTCTGGAAGCAACGTTAGCACAATAACTGTTTGTCAGGAGTTTCATGAAATGGGTTTCCATTGCTGAGCAGCCGCACACAAGCCTAAGATTACCATGTGCAATGCCAAGCATCAGCTGGAGTGGTGTAAAACGTGCCTCTGTTGGACTCTGAAGCAGAGGAAACACGTCATCTGGAGTGATTAATCACAATTCTTCATCTGGCAGTCCAACAGACGAATCTGGGTTTGGCGGATGCCAGGAGAACGCTACCTGCCCAATGCATAGTGGCAACTGTAAAGTTTGGTGGAGTAGGAAAAATGGTCTGGGGCTGTTTTTCAAGGTTTGGACTAGGCCCCTTAGTGCCAGTGAAGGGAAATCTTAATGCTACAGCATACATTCTAGACGATTCTGTACTTCCAATTTTGTTGCAACAGTTTGGGGAAGGCCCTTTCTTGTGTCAGCATGGCATTGGCCCCGTGCACAAAGCGAGGTCCAATCAGAAAGGGTTTGTCGAGATCGGTGTGGAAGAACTTGACTGGTCTGCGCAGAGCCCTCAACCCCATCAAACACCTTTGGGATGAATTGTAACACCAACTGCGAGGCAGGCCAAATCGCCCAACATCAGTACCAACGTCACTAATGTTCTTATGGCTGAATGGAAGCAAGTCCCGCAGCAACAATCCAACATCTAGTGGAAAGCCTTCCCAGAAGAGTGGAGGCTGTTCTATCAGCAAAGGGGGGACCAACTCCTTATTAATGCCATTGATTTTGGAATGAGATGTTCAACAAGCGTTTTTTTGGTAATGTAGTATAGAGTTCCGGTTCCATAGGTTTGATATGTTGCCCGATGGATGCAACGCCGTTTTGGGAATCTCTGATCATATTGATCATCACATTGTTTTGATGCACCTTTTCTGTCATAAAGACAGTTTCTCTGTTACTGAAGAGTCGGTAGGCTTGTCCCAAGGACTACATCCACACATGTAGTGTTTTTGCAGACTGGGCATGGCAATCAAGCGGCTATGTGCCAGCACAGTGATTTTTAACGCCGAAACTAATCATCATCTGGCGTGCCATCTGTCCCCGAGTGCCACATATTCACTGGGTAGAAATCCTTGTAGAAGGATGTATTTGCTTATCCTCTGCCTGACTACCTGCTTTGTAGAGGATGCTTTGCAACACATTTCAATGTGAGCAGCTTGTCATTACACGGCTCTGCAGCATTCAGAGTAAAATGTGTATTTTATTTTATTGCCTTTATCTAACCACGGAAGTTATTGAGAACACATTATCTTTTACAATAACGACTGGTCAACACGTGTTCATGCCATCAAGAAATCCACAACTGATATTTCGGCCATTCCAATTCGACACTGAATTGGCATAATCTGAACTGCCAAAATCTGTCAGAATCTCATCCCAATCCATTTGTTTACTCACATATGTATTTTTCAACACCACCATTCTATTTTACAAGAGCTCAGTGAGTGTCTGGATGGGAAGAGAGAGTGAGAGCAGGCGCTTGATCTACAGTCAGACAGTCTGCGTCCTCGGAGGAGCTCCCCAAAGTGAGCTCGGAGCGGAGTGCTTGACATAAGACAGCGCCATCCGCCTTTTTGCGAGTGCCCTTTTCTCTGACAAGTGAGCCAGCACGTCTAATTAAATCGATTTTGTGGTTACTGCAGCTCAGGTATGACTTCCTCATTCCAACATTCCACTTCTGGCCCAGGACTCCTAACACTGAAATTAACCTTTAGTCGCTATGATAATCACTGTGGAAAGTGGAGGAGAAAGGAAGAGGAAGGGTGGAGAGGAAGGGTGGAGATTTGTGTGTGTGTGTGTGTGGGGGGGGGTAAATCAAATCAAAAATCAAATCAAATGTATTTCTATAGCCCTTCGTACATCAGCTGATATCTAAAAGTGCTGTACAGAAACCCAGCCTAAAACCCCAAACAGCAAGCAATGCAGGTGTAGAAGCACGGTGGCTAGGAAAAACTCCCTAGAAAGGCCAAAACCTAGGAAGAAACCTAGAGAAGAACCAGGCTATGTGGGGTGGCCAGTCCTCTTCTGGCTGTGCCGGGTGGAGATTATAACAGAACATGGCCAAGATGTTCAAATGTTCATAAATGACCAGCATGGTCGAATAATAATAAGGCAGAACAGTTGAAACTGGAGCAGCAGCACGGTCAGGTGGACTGGGGACAGCAAGGAGTCATCATGTCAGGTAGTCCTGGGGCATGGTCCTAGGGCTCAGGTCCTCAGAGAGAGAGAGAAAGAAAGAGAGAAGGAGAGAATTAGAGAACGCACACTTAGATTCACACAGGACACCAAATAGGACAGGAGAAGTACTCCAGATATAACAAACTGACCCCAGCCCCCCGACACATAAACTACTGCAGCATAAATACTGGAGGCTGAGACAGGAGGGGTCAGGAGACAATGTGGCCCCATCCGAGGACACCCCCGGACAGGGCCAAACAGGAAGGATATAACCCCATCCACTTTGCCAAAGCACAGCCCCCACACCACTAGAGGGATATCTTCAACCACCAACTAACCATCCTGAGACAAGGCTGAGTATAGCCCACAAAGAGGGGGGGGGGGGGGCGCCAACCCAGACAGGATGACCACATCAGTGAATCAACCCACTCAGGTGACGCACACCCCTCCAGGGACGGAGGACTAAACCCCTCTGCTCCTGGGCACGGTGCTGTGACTTTTCCCGATCTCAATTTACCAAAAATGGAAGAAATTCTGCTTTGAAATTTTATTTAACCTTTATTTTGACAGGAAAGACGTATTGAGACCTAGGTTTCTTTTCCAAATGTGCCCTGTATAATCCAATATACACTTATATACAGTAATAATCTAAGATGGTTTAACAGTGCAGACGTTGTTTGTTGTTCTGCCATGTAAATTTAGTTTTATTTTAATATATATATATATAATCTCTTTTTAAATTTTTTAATTAAACATACCTTCCGGCAACCCGCCTCACCCAATGTGATACGGCTCAGCTATTTTTAGACCTTATAGCCAGAGCCTCCATCAGAAGCTAACCAGCTAATTAGCTACTAGCTATTTAGTCATTGTTAGCCACTGCTAGTGGCCTTTACCTTTAGCACAGACACTGCTTTTAGCCTGGATAATACTTGCCAGTCTGCCAGTCTGCACAGTGCGATATCAACCCTGAGCATACCGGACTGTTTTCTCCACTACAACACCGGATTCCTGCCGTAAGCCCTGGACCATTACTCCTGATCATCCCAGCTAGCTAGCTGCCACCGAGTGACTCAGCCCCGAAGCTAGCCTTGAGCCAGGCCCATCTCCCGGCCTGCTGAGTGGATCCGATCCATCACGACTGGTCTACCGATGTAAATCCATCCATTGTGCCCTCAACCGACCTTTGCCGGACGTTGGTGAAGATGCTTCTACTAGCCCCGGCCTGCTAACGTTTTTGAACGCTGCGTCTTCCGCTTGTTAACGACTACCCAGCGGCTTCCCTGTTTCATCTACTGCTGTTCACTGGACCCTATAATCACTTGGCTACATAGCTGATGCCTGCTGAACTGTTCATTAATCACGGTACTCCATTTTTGTTAATCTGTCAGCTCCAGCCTCGAACTCAGGCCCTGTGTGTAGTTAACTGTCCCTCTCTGCCCATTCATCGCCATTTTACCTGTTGTTGTTGTCTTAGCTGATTAGCTGTTGTTGTCTTACCCGTTCTTGTCTTAGCTAGCTCTCACAATCAACACCTGTGATTGCTTTATGCCTCGCTTTATGTCTCTCTCTAATGTCAATATGCCTTGTATACTGTTGTTTAGGATAGTTATCATTGTTTTGGTTTACTGCGGAGCCCCATGTCCCACTCAACATGCCTCAGATACCTCTTTTGTCTCACCTCCCAGACATGCGGTGACGTCACCCAGCATAACTAGTGCGTCCAGAGATGCAACCTCTTATCGTCACTCAATGCCTAGGTTTTACTCCATTGTACCCGCACCCTACCATACCCCTGTCTGTACATTATGGCCTGAATCTATCCTACCACAACCAGAAATCTGCTCCTTTTATTCTCTGTCCCCAACACACCAGACTACCAGTTTTGATAGCCTTTAGCCAAACCCTCGTCCTACTCCTCCTCTCTTCCTCGGGTGATGTAGAGGTTAACCCAGGCCCTGTGTGTCCCCAGGCGCTCTCATTTGTTGACTTCTGTAATGGTAAGAGCCTTGGTTTCTTGCATGTTAACATCAGAAGCCTCCTCCTTAAGTTTATTTTACTCACTGCTCTAGCACACTCTGTCAACCCTGATGTCCTTGCCGTGTCTGAATCCTGGCTTAGGAAGGCCACCAACAATTCTGAGATTTCCATCCCCAACTACAACATTTTCCATCAAGATAGAACTGCCAGAGGGGGAGCAGTTGCAATCTACTGCAGAGATAGCCTGCAAAGTTCTGTCATACTTTCCAAGTCTATGCCCAAACAGTTCGAGCTTCTAATTTTAAAAATTGATCTCTCTAGAAATAAGTCTCTCACTATTGCTGCCTGTAATAGACCCCTCTCAGCTCCCAGCTGTGCCATGGGCACCATATGTGAATTGATTGCCCCCCATCTATCTTCAGAGTTCATTCTGTTAGGTGATCTAAACTGGGAAATGCTTAACACCCCAGCAGTCCAACAATCTAAACTAGATGCCTTCAATCCCACACAAATTATCAAGGAACCCACCAAGTACAACCCTGAATCCGTAAACATGGGCACCCTCATAGACATTATCTTGACCAACTTGCCCTCCAAATACACCTCTGCTGTTTCAATCAGGATCTCAGCAATCACTGCCTCATTGCCTGCATCCGCATCCGTGGTCAAACAACCACCCCTCATCACTGTAAAACACTCCCTAAAACACTTCTGTGAGCAGGCCTTTCTAATCGACCTGGCCCGGGTATCCTGGAAGGATATTGACCTCATCCCGTCAGTAGAGGATGCCTGGTCGTTCTTTAAAGGTAATTTCCTCACCATCTTAAATAAGCATGCCACATTTAAAAAAAATGTAGAACTAAGAACAAATATAGCCCTTGGTTCACTCCAGACCTGACTGCCCTCGACCAGCACAAAAACATCCTGCAGCGGACTGCACTAGCATCAAATAGTCCCCGCGATATGCAACTTTTCAGGGAAGTCAGGAACCAATACAATCAGTCAGTTAGGAAAGCAAAGGCTAGCTTTTTCAAACAGAAATTTGCATGCTGTAGGTTTTGGGACACTGTAAAGTCCATGCAGGAAGCTTGGCCCCAGTGATGTACTGGACCGTTTTCTCTACCCTCTGTAGTGCCTTGCTGTTTGAGGCCGAGCAGTTGCCATGCCAGGCAGTGATGCAACCAGTCAGGATGCTCTCGATGGTGCGCTGTCAAACCTTTTCAGGATCTCAGGACCCATGCCAAATCTTTTTAGTCTCCTGAGGGGGAATAGGTTTTGTCATGCCCACTTCATGAATGTCATGGTGTGCTTGGACCATGTTAGTTTGTTGGTGATGTGGACACCAAGGAACTTGAAGCTCTCAACCTGCTCCACTGCAGCACCGTCGATGAGAATGGGGGTGTGCTCGGTCCTCTTTTTCCTGTAGTCCACAGTCATCTCCTTTGTCTTGATCACGTTGAGGGAGAGGTTGATATCCTGGCACCAATCGGCCAGGTCTCTGACCTCCTCCCTATAGGATGTCTCGTTGTTGTCGGTGATCAGGCCTAGCGCTGCTGTGTCATCAGCAAATTTAATGATTGCTGCAAAGAAACCACTACTGAAGGACACTAATAAGAAGAAGAGACTTGCTTGGGCCAGGAAACATGCGCAATGGACATTAGACCGGTAAACTCTGTCCTTTGGTCTGATGAGTCCAAATGTGAAATCTTTGGTTCCAACCACCCTGTTGGAATGCAGAGTAGGTGAACAGATGATCTTCACATGTGTGGTTCCCACCGTGAAGCGTGGAGGAGGAGGTGTGATGGTGTGGGGGTGTTTTTCTGGTGACACTGCCTGTGATTTATTTCGAATTCAAGGCACACTTAACCAGCATGGCTACCACAGCATTCTGCAGCGATACGCCATCCCATCGGGTTTGCGCCTAATGGGACTATCATTTGTTTTTCAACAGGACTATTACCCAATACACCTCCAGGCTGTGTAAGGGCTATTTGACCAATGAGGAGAGTGATGGAGTGCTGCATCACCTGACCTTAACCAAATTGAGATGGTTTGGGATGAGTTGGTCCGCAGAGTGAAGGAAAAGCAGCCAACAAGTACTCAGCATATGTGGGAACTAGGATCCTCACGACTTAACTAATCCTGTAAACTGACTGGTTAGGCAACTCAGATTTGTATACTTCAACAGCAAAGTTAGATAAGACGGAAGTTTATGACGTAGGGCCTTGTTAAAACAAAAGGGGAGTAATGTAGAGCTCTACAGGTCTTTAGTGAAGCCAACCTTTTGATACATGATACAGTGATTGGGGCGGCAGGGTAGCCTAGTGGTTAGAGCGGTGGACTAGAAACCGGAAGGTTGCAAGTTCAAATCCCTGAGCTGTCTAGCAGAATCTAGCTGACAAGGTACAAATCTCTTGTTCTGGCCCACTGTTCCTAGGCCGTCATTGAAAATAAGAATTTGTTCTTAACTGACTTATATAAAGGTTTAAAAAATTAGTATCAAAACTGTCACCTGTAGCAAAATTAAGTGCATTATGGTAGATAGAATCCAAAGGTTTAAGATTAGTAGCAGATAAAAATATTGACTGAATAGTATGTAATAATCTGCTTCATACTGCTTAGAGAAAGACGTTATCTGTTTCTGGAGAAAAAGACAACTTTAACGATATGTTTTTTAAATGCCAAATCCATATCAATCCAAATGCCTAAGTTTATATATGCGGGAACATGTTCAATTGGAGAACCATCTAATGAGTGAACATGTAATTAATCTGAAACATTCTTACAAGAGTATATTAACAACAGCATGCATTTAATTTCAAGTTCTAAATCAGCAAGGGATTCCTGCATAGTTATAACATCTGACTGTAGTTTTGACTCAGCCAGGTCAACAGTCGGGGCGAGAGTATCATCCGCATCTAGATCAAGTTTACATTTTTTTGTTACAGATTGACCAATGGTGTTTATATAAATAGTGAAGAGAACAGGCCCCAAAATCGACCCCTGTGGTACATCCTTATGCACGTCAAGAAATTCAGACACAGTTTTTTTTTACTGCAGTAATTTTGCAGTGTAATTGCAGTTATTCAGTTATTCCAAAATACTAACATCGACTGCAGTTACTGCACTTTTACTGCAGTATCAAAACGGCAATCTGTTTTTGTACGCCTCACGTTGGCCCGAGTTCTGAAACCATGAACAGGCGTCAGAGCTCAGGCTTATCGAGGACAACTTAGTCAATAAAATAGCGTGATCAACAGTATCAAGAGTTTTGACTGGTTCACAAACAAAGCAGCACATTTCATTTTAGTGTGTAAAGCATTGACAAGATCATTAACTACTAAAGTGGTAGCTGTATTAGTGCTATGTCCAGGACTAAACCCTGATTGGTTTACATTCTAAATACATTTCTCAGATAAAAAAAGAGCAAAGTTGTACATTTACCAAGGATTCTAGAATCTTAGCTAGACAAAGAAGCCTTGAAATGGGGCGATAATGATTAAGATCTCTACTATCCCCGTCCTTATGAAGTGGCAGCACAAGAGCTGATTTACATACTTTAGGAATATTTCCTGATAACAATGATAAATAACTAATGTGGGTTATTGAGCCAACAATGATGGGCTCTGCACACTTAAGAAGACCAGGATCCAATTGGTTGGCCCTCTGTGGATTTCTTGTTGTCTATTGCTAGCAAAGCATCCAGGACTTATTTTTCTGTAAATAACCTAAAAGAAAAGCGTTGACTATCATTTCTCTGATCATTCAGAAAGTTTCCCCCTATCAGCATCCAGCTCAATATCATTGTGAATAGGCTTAGAAGTTCTTTCAAAGAGCCCGCTGAAATAAAATCGGGATTAAATGCATCAATGATGGCATTTTTCCCCATAATGAGGCCAGTGTCTGAATTAATTTGTTGTGGCAGAAAGGAGGAAGTAGAACCCTTCAGGAATTTGACAGTTATCCAGAATTTATTACAATGCGAATGAGCGGTTACATAATAATCAGATTTAGCCTTTCAGATTTTCAGACAATGATTCCGCAGTTGCTTAAACAGCTTGCCAGTCCGGGCCTAAGCCTGTGTTCCTGGCCTTGACCCAAGCATAATCTCTTTTATGAATTACTTCTGATCATTCTGGAGTGTACCAAGGCATTCAATCTACCTTTAACCCTGAATTATTTGAATGGAACATGATTATCCACAATAGTATTGGTTCATCTGCAAAAAGGCTCAAAGCTAAATCGGGTTCAGCAATAGCTGAAATACAACCAAGGCTGTTCAGCCTGTTCGCTGAAGTTTTTAAAGTTCCTCTTTTTGATGACAGGAGACTTCGATTTTTGCATTCTCACATCTCTAACACAAACAACTGGATGATGATCACTAATATCTTTGGCGAAGACGCCAGTAGAAACATACACTGAAAGTAGAAAACATTAAGGACACCTTCCTGATATTGAGTTGGACCCGCCCCTTTTGCCATCAGAACAGCCTCAATTCGTCGGGGCAGGGACTCAAGGTGTCAAAAGAATTCCACAGGGATAATGGCCCATATTGACTCCAATGCTTCTTAAAGTTGTATCAAGTTGGCTGCATGTCCTTTGGGTGGTGGACCATTCTTGATGCACACGGAAAACTGTTGAGTGTGAAAAACCCAGCAGCGTTGCAGTTCTTGACACAAACCGGTGCACCTGGCATCTACTGCCACACCCCGTTCAAAGGCACTTAGATATTGTATCATGCCCATTCACCCTCTGAATGGTACACATACACAATCCATGTCTCAATTGTCTCAAGGCTTAAAAATCCATCTTTAACCTGTCTCCTCACCATCACAGAAATGGATTTAACAAGTGACATCAATAAGGGGATCATAGTTTTCACCTGGATTCACCTGGTCAGTCTATGTCATGGAAAGATGCATTTCCCAATCATAATTTAGGTCACCCAGGATAATAACCTCTGATTTAGTAAAAGAAGACAACAAACTTGACCCTTATAACAGTTATGGATACATTTTCCCGCCAGACAAAGACTTAAAGATAATAGCTTGAATTGTTTGGCAAGGGAAATGGATTTCAGTAAAACCACAGAGAAATTATTTTTAATAAAAATGGCCACTCCACCACCTCTAACCTTTCTGTCAGCTCTGAACACATGATAACCCTTAATATTAATAATACCAGTCCAGAATGTCCGGATTCGTCTGCATTGGCCAGATCGTAATGTAATCCAGTTTAGGAAGTAAGCTCCTAATGTCCAGATGCATCAACCCAACCCATTTTTAAAGTCACATGGAAACTCCAACCCAAACAAGCTACGTTCAATAGGCGGTTGCAGGCCTTGTCTGATGGTTGATGTTGATATAGATGGTATAAGATTGCATAGAACCGCACCGTTTGGTCTATCCCTATTACGAAGGAGTAGAAATTTGAATTACTTTTCCAAGGTTAGCACCCTTGGGCCTGAGGACACAGCCAATGTCAATATGAGGAACTCTGAGTAATGGAATGTTATAAACGGACTTACATGAGCTTTGGTTGCTATATATTTCTTCGTATTTCTCATACGTTTTTTTGTAGTTTTACATTGTTATTGATTATTACGTTGTTGGGTTTTGAGTTTACAAGAAAGGCATTTCACTGTACTTGTGCATGTGACATTAAAACTTGTAACTATCAGCCCAAGCCCTCTATGTGACGTGAAAACCAAGGGGGTTTTCAAGTTTATAGAATTGACATTTGAACTATATTGTACAAAAATACAGTATAAACGCAACATGCAACAATTTCAAATATATTACAGTTCATATAAGGAAATCAGTCAATTTAAATAAATTAATTGTGCCCTAATCTACGGATTCCACATGACTGGGAATACAGATATTCATTTGTTGGTCACAGATACATTTTTCTTTTTAAAGGTAGGGGTATATCAGAAAACCAAGTCAGGATCTGGTTTGACCACAATTTGCCTCATGCATTATGACACATCTCCGAGAGTTGATCAGGCTGTTGATTATGGCTTGTGAAATGTTGTCCCACTCCTCATCAATGGCTGTGTGAAGTTGCTGGATATTGGCTGGAACTGGAACACGATGTTGTAGGCGTCAATCCAGGGCATTCCAAACATGCTCAATGGGTGACATGTCTGGAGAGTATGCAGGCCATAGAAGAACTGGGACATTTTCAGCTTCCAGGAATTTTGAAGCTGATCTGTGACATTGTGTTGTGTGACAAAATGGCACATTTTAGAGTGGCCTTTTACAGTCCCCAGCACAAGGTTCAGCTGTTTAATGATCATGCTGTTAAATCAGCTTCTTGAATACGCCACACCTCTCAGGTGGATGGATTACCTTGGCAAAGGAGAAATGCTCATTAACAGGGATGTAAACAAATTTGTGCACACAATTTGAGAGAAATACGCTTTTTGTGCAAACAGTAAGAACAATTTCTGAGATATTTTATTTCAGCTCAACAAACAAGGGACCAACTCTTTAAATGTTGCATTTATAAAAGTGTAAAACCACAGGCCACAGTGTGAACGCCATAGGATGTTTTTGTGTTGGTTAAGGCAGGCAGGTCTGGAGAGAACCAAGGGCCTATATCTGTTCCTGGTTCTAAATTTCTTGAATGGGGTATGCTTATTTAGGCGGGGTAGGGTAGCCTAGTGGTTAGAGCGTTGGACTAGTAACCGGAAGGTTGCGAGTTCAAACCCCCGAGCTGACAAGGTACAAATCTGTCGTTCTGCCCCTGAACAGGCAGTTAACCCACTGTTCCCAGGCCGTCATTGAAAATAAGAATTTGTTCTTAACTGACTTGCCTGGTTAAATAAAGGTAAAATAAAAAATAAATAAAATAAATTTAGGATGGTGAGGAAGGCATTTAAAAAAAAATAACCAGGCATCCTCTACTGACGGGATGAGATCAATATCATCCTCTACTGACGGGATGAGATCAATATCATCCTCTACTGACGGGATGAGATCAATATCATCCTCTACTGACGGGATGAGATCAATATCATCCTCTACTGACGGGATGAGATCAATATCATCCTCTACTGACGGGATGAGATCAATATCATCCTCTACTGACGGGATGAGGTCAATATCATCCTCTACTGACGGGATGAGATCAATATCATCCTCTACTGACGGGATGAGATCAACATCATCCTCTACTGATGGGATGAGGTCAATATCATCCTCTACTGACGGGATGAGATCAATATCATCCTCTACTGACGGGATGAGATCAATATCATCCTCTACTAACGGGATGAGGTCAATATCATCCTCTACTGACGGGATGAGATCAATATCATCCTCTACTGACGGGATGAGGTCAATATCATCCTCTACTGACGGGATGAGATCAATATCATCCTCTAACAAGTCACATCTGACAGTTTCCCAACATACACGTAAATCTAAGTAAGGATTAAGTATACATATATGTCAGAGCGACATTGGACTAAACTCCAGTGGCATTGTATAGAATACAGTATAAACATATGAGATGGGTGATGCAATATTTACACACAATTAAAGATACCGTAGAATAGCATAGAGTACAGTTTATACATATGAGATGAGTCATGCAAGATACGGAGACATTATTAAAGTGGCTAGTGATCCATTTCCTTAAAGTGGCTAGTGATCCATTTCTAAGTGGCCAGTGATTCCTAATCTATGTCTATAGGACGCAGCCTCTGATGTGCTAGTGATGGCTGTTTAACAGTCAGTAGTGTAGTATAGACTACAATACGGTGTATAGATATGAGATGGGTGATGCAATATGTAAACACAATTTAAAAATGAGTAAGACACTATAGAATAGTGTAGAATAGACAGCAGTATGACGAGGATGCGATGGGGTCTCCTGAGCGGGGCCTTGGTCTGTCTCTGAGTCAATATCTTAACACGTCCTTGAAATGTGAAGAGAGGTTCCAGACTCATAGATGATTTGGGTGGAGTCCATCATCCCTGTAGAGCATGTTTTGTTTCCAAAAAAGTGTCAAGATTGTCAATAAAAGTTATGCCGACAGAGTCACAGTAGTCTTAAGCCAGATATGAAGTGCTAAGAGCCTGCTGAAGATTTCGCAGCCGTGACCCAGGGATGGCATGGGACGAAGAAAAAGGAGAACCTAAATTGCTCACTCTTGTGTTTGCGGTTTAGTTTGGATTTCTTCTGTGCCAACTCATCCTTATCCCAACAAAGCAGCTATGAGTTGCCAGTCCATACAGGCGGCAGTTGGAAAAACAAAGGGATGGAACATACAGTACCAAGGAACGCAAGTCACTCTTACTGTAATTACCTTTAATTACCTTTTTTGCACCATTCATTCATCACTATGCTACCTTGCATTAATGGAGGCTACTATGACAAGACACTCTGACAAGAAATGAGTTGGTATATTATCAGTTCTACAAAACCAACCCCATCGGGCGTTCTGCTGCAGCGAGACAAAGTGAGGTTCTTCCTGAAAGCTCAGCGGACCAAGTCCCTAAAGCGCCACTCCAAGAATACTCTTTTCCACAACTCAACGGAGCTATGAACCTGAAACCACTGGTCCCTGGGCAAGGGAAAATGGGGCTAAAATGAAATTACATCCTACAGCACCAGGGAATTGGCCCCTGAGGCCATTTCATAGATTCTCCCTCTTCGTCTGCACAAATGAAGTTCTCCTGAACCGATCCAGAGGGATATGAATCCAGCTTACAGAGTCTTTGGCTATTTTCAAATGCAATTGGAGTTCAGATCATAGCTGTAAAGCCACAGATTCTGCTACATTAGTCTGAAAATAACCTGACAAATAATGTTAATGTCACAGTAGAACGGCATAAGAGGACAGAACAGAAAAGGAGATTCTACTGACCTGGCGGCGAGACACATATTTCCCTGGTTCGTCATTCATTACCTGTGGTAAAAAGGTGAATGTGAAGGGAGCTTCAATGCAGGTGCACATCAGATCGACAATGAGCCCACAGAACCAGGGGACTCTCAGGGGGGTGGCTTGCCTGCTAGGTCCTCTAACCCTTGGATTGAGTTCCAATCATCTAAGGTAAATAGTCACGGCACTGAAACTTGGTGAGATTGCTGTCTGGTCCCTGGACACGTCTGATGCCTCATTCCTATACGTGAAACAGAGATGCCAATTTCGTCCTATGGATCTATTGGCTACGTAACTTTACTGTTCAAATTATTTTTGCCTCATCTGCCATAGCTGCAATGGCGTCATGCGCATGCAATACGCCTCATCACAACCAGCGACAGGCAGATATATACAGTGTGTTTCATCAAAGGCACAGAAAGATGTGAAATTATCAAAATGTAGTCATGGGTGGTAGTCCTTCCAGTAGTGCTCAAGTAATTATTTTTGAGCAGTCAACTGGTTTCTCATAACCACACTTTCCTTCCAAGAGATGTGAATATTATTATTCACATTAATATTATACCAGTTCATGTTTTGGTTCACAAAACATAGGGTTAAGTCATATGGAATTCTTTCTTGAGAGAATGAATGAATTTAACTTTCTCAAAACAACCATGATAGAGGTTATTTTCAGCTTTAAGTATTCATAGAAATGTGCAATTTAAATTCATGAATACGGTTATGGTGAAAATACAAGATATTATTATCCTGTTAAAACACAGGAAGAGTAGCTGCTGCCTTGGCAGGAACTAATGGGGATCTATAATAAATACAAACACAAATACAGTCTTTATTAAAAATGGGAAAAACTGTGTTTTGTGTATTTTCATTGGTAATGAATGAATTTCAATGTCAAGGTCATTCTATCTATCGTACATTAACTGGACAATTATGACACTCATTAGAAAGTCCACACTCGTTAGAATGTACGGCAACTCATCTTAAAAAAAATATATATATAAAATAAAATCTACTGCAGGCCCTCCATCTTTTTGAGTCAATGTCAAAGACTCCAATGAGAGTTCTATCCCCCCTGAACGATACATATCATTAGGTAAAGCCAGTCCATAAATGAAACAAGTTTCTCTAACTGCCTTATAAACAGACTTGGCATGAACATGGATAAATCAGATTGTTTACGCTCTGCTGGTTAGCTTTAGTCATTACTTCGCAGAACCTATCAATTCAAAAAGTTTCCTGGGTAAAGCAAATAAATTTAAAAGATTGTCTAATTAAACAGCAAAAGCTTCTTATTTTCGTTTTTTTTTATTTAAATGAAGGTTACGGCTTGTCCTGAGAAGTTGTTAATGTACAGTACAAGGAAATGATGCAACTATCATATATATACATATCCCAAAGTTAGTAATAGCCAATTGAACTCCATAAAGTTGTTCTACATAGCCTCTAATATATCAAGAGAAACGTTCCAAACAATATTGGCAATGTTTCGTTTCGTTTGCTTCCTGTTGGTTCGGTTTGGTTCCTATTGAATACACCCTGGACATATACTGTGTCTTTGAGCTTTGGTCTCTCTTGAAATACCATTGTCCAATTCCTAACATCTTGTAAAACCGTTTCATTTGATGTTTTGTGGGGATTGACTTCATGTTCTTGATTGACTGAAGAAACAAGAGAGACCGAAAGTAGTGTACACAAATTGAATCTGTCTTGGATAATTCCCATACTTTATTTCGCATTAATCCCATATTTTTTTTATTTCCCACTCTTTGTAATTACACACGGCATCATTGATCTCATTGTTTATGTTTTGTGTAGCACACCGTCAAGGTATTACCAGAGTACCTTTCAGCATACCTTACCGACTAATTAACAACATCAAGCTTGTTAAAGCAATCACGCAACAAAATTCTTTGGTGTGTCTCCAAGTAATGTGTTCATAAGGAGAGATACAATGATATCTGATTCACACAGACAACGAATAGAAGGGGAAAAGAAAAACACATTTTGTGCACAACACCAAAATCTATAATTACCTGTGGGGTTCCTCCACACTTGATTAAGTAAGAAAAACTAATCCTGGTGCAGAAAGCAAAGGCAAGCCCGGCGGCCTTGTATCTAATTAAACTTTCCCACAGAAACTCGGCCTCCATTTTCATTCTTTTCTCCCCCCCCCCCCCCCCCCCCCCCCCCTCTTTCACATTAATCACCAAAGGGTGAAGGTTTCAGATGTTATCTAAGCCCACAAGTAAACATGTATGCTATTGGCGCTTCTAAGCGAATCAAATGCTTTCCTTTCAGTTTCGCACCGTCGTCAGTACAGTAAACAGTAATTCACACTACATGTTCTACACCAGGGATCATCAACTAGATTCAGCCACAAGCCAATTTTTTTTCTTGAGCGCATCGTTGGGGTGGCTGGAACATAATTACAAATCATTTGTGACCGCAAATTGACCGCAAGAAACCCAAACAGATAAAATGTTTGACTAAAACATAATCATTTCAAACCTTGCCTACATTTGTGTATGATCACGTGTCTATTATGTGTAAGAATACTTGAGAACAGATTTCTTAAATTAAAATCACTTGGAGCTGATTTCTTGGTGTTTTACAGTATTTTATGTCCAACAAAAAATACTGTTTTTTTTGGGGGGGGGCAAATGAATCCACCCGCGGGCCGCCAGTTGGTGAACCCTTTTCTACACATTGAGATTCAGTCACTTTTTAACCTAAATGGCTTGGGCTCCTGAGTGGCACAGTGGTCTAAGGCACTGCATCTCAGTGCAGTCCTTGGTTCAAATCATGGCTGAATCACATCTGACTGTGGTTGGGAGTCCCATAGGGTGGCACACAGTTGTCCAGGGTAGGCTGTCATTGTAAATAAGAATTTGTTCTTAACTGACTTGCCTTGTTAAATAAAGTATTAATGCTTTTGAGATATGAAGGTGTAAATTCCTCAAGGTGACATTGAGTCCAGAGATGCAGGTCTATGTGATCAGACAAACATACTGATCAGATATTAGTTATTTCTGTCCATAGATGTTTAGCTGCATATTATTGCTGTTGACTGCTGTGGACTGCTGTGGACTGTTGTGGACTGATGTGGACTGCTGTGGGCTGCTGTGGACTGCTGTGGACTGCTGTGGACTGTTGTGGACTGCTGTGGACTGCTGTGGGCTGCTGTGGACTGCTGTGGGCTGCTGTGGACTGCTGTGGACTGTTGTGGACTGCTGTGGACTGCTGTGGGCTGCTGTGGACTGCTGTGGGCTGCTGTGGACTGCTGTGGACTGTTGTGGACTGCTGTGGACTGCTGTGGGCTGCTGTGGGCTGCTGTGGACTGCTGTGGGCTGCTGTGGGCTGCTGTGGACTGCTGTGGGCTGCTGTGGACTGTTGTGGGCTGCTGTGGGCTGCTGTGGACTGCTGTGGGCTGCTGTGGACTGTTGTGGACTGCTGTGGACTGCTGTGGGCTGCTGTGGACTGCTGTGGACTGCTGTGGACTGCTGCGGGCTGCTGTGGGCTGCTGTGGGCTGCTGCGGGCTGCTGTGGGCTGCTGTGGACTGCTGTGGGCTGCTGTGGACTGTTGTGGACTGCTGTGGACTGCTGTGGGCTGCTGTGGACTGCTGTGGACTGCTGTGGACTGCTGCGGGCTGCTGTGGGCTGCTGTGGGCTGCTGCGGGCTGCTGTGGACTGCTGCGGGCTGCTGTGGGCTGCTGTGGACTGCTGTGGACTGCTGTGGACTGCTGTGGACTGCTGTGGGCTGCTGCGGGCTGCTGTGGGCTGCTGTGGGCTGCTGTGGACTGCTGTGGGCTGCTGTGGGCTGCTGTGGACTGCTGTGGACTGCTGTGGACTGCTGTGGACTGCTGTGGGCTGCTGCGGGCTGCTGTGGGCTGCTGTGGACTGCTGTGGGCTGCTGTGGACTGCTGTGGACTGTTGTGGACTGCTGTGGGCTGCTGTGGACTGCTGTGGGCTGCTGTGGACTGCTGCGGGCTGCTGTGGGCTGCTGTGGACTGCTGCGGGCTGCTGTGGACTGCTGTGGACTGCTGTGGACTGTTGTGGACTGTTGTGGGCTGCTGTGGACTGCTGTGGGCTGCTGTGGACTGCTGTGGGCTGCTGTGGACTGCTGCGGGCTGCTGTGGGCTGCTGTGGACTGCTGCGGGCTGCTGTGGGCTGCTGTGGACTGCTGTGGACTGCTGTGGACTGCTGTGGACTGTTGTGGACTGCTGTGGGCTGCTGTGGACTGCTGTGGGCTGCTGTGGACTGCTGTGGACTGCTGTGGGCTGCTGTTGACTGCTGCGGGCTGCTGTGGGCTGCTGTGGACTGCTGTGGACTGCTGTGGACTGTTGTGGACTGCTGTGGGCTGCTGTGGACTGCTGTGGGCTGCTGTGGGCTGCTGTGGACTGCTGTGGGCTGCTGTGGACTGCTGTGGACTGCTGTGGACTGCTGTGGGCTGCTGTGGACTGCTGTGGACTGCTGTGGGCTGCTGTGGACTGCTGTGGACTGCTGTGGGCTGCTGTGGGCTGCTGTGGGCTGCTGTGGACTGCTGTGGACTGCTGTGGACTGCTGCGGGCTGCTGTGGGCTGCTGTGGGCTGCTGTGGACTGCTGTGGACTGCTGTGGACTGCTGTGGACTGCTGCGGGCTGCTGTGGGCTGCTGTGGGCTGCTGTGGGCTGCTGTGGACTGCTGTGGACTGCTGTGGGCTGCTGTGGGCTGCTGTGGGCTGCTGTGGACTGCTGTGGGCTGCTGTGGACTGCTGTGGACTGCTGTGGACTGCTGTGGGCTGCTGTGGGCTGCTGTGGACTGCTGTGGGCTGCTGTGGACTGCTGTGGGCTGCTGTGGACTGCTGTGGACTGCTGTGGACTGCTGTGGGCTGCTGTGGACTGCTGTGGACTGCTGTGGACTGCTGTGGACTGCTGTGGGCTGCTGTGGGCTGCTGCGGACTGCTGTGGGCTGCTGTGGACTGCTGTGGGCTGCTGTGGGCTGCTGTGGACTGCTGTGGACTGCTGTGGACTGCTGTGGGCTGCTGTGGGCTGCTGTGGACTGCTGTGGGCTGCTGTGGACTGCTGTGGGCTGCTGTGGACTGTTGTGGACTGCTGTGGACTGCTGTGGACTGCTGTGGACTGCTGTGGGCTGCTGTGGACTGCTGTGGACTGCTGTGGACTGCTGTGGGCTGCTGTGGACTGCTGTGGACTGCTGTGGGCTGCTGTGAAGCTTTTTGTGCAACCATATTCCTCCAGTAAATATAATGTTGCTGTGTGTTGACAGAACAAAACGACTCTCCGTGATAGTGTAGGTGGCCGCCTGGTGTAACTAACTACCGGGGAGGGGGCTAAAGCCAGCTCAAATTGCCCAGCCATCATTGCCGCGCCGCACACACATTGAAATTGAGCCTCCTGTTGAGAGAGGAGAGAGACCTATAGCCAGCCAGCCTCCCCTTTACCTCCAGATACAATATCCATTTCTCCAAACTCCTCCTCCACCTCCTCATCCGCTATCCCAAACTCTGCAGAAATGCAATAAAACAAGATGAAAGCCTGGCATGGAAAGTCAATACGAATCTTTCAGTAGCCTCCTTTCTCCAGGGAATGAAAAAAGAATTGAATCATAAATATTATATATATAAATATATATCACCCTGCTTTGTCCCAGGCTGCCGTGCTGAGGCCATTGATCAGTCGCAGCATAAAGGAAACGGTTTTAATTGGGCATGTCTGATTAGTGGACACGAGCCTTTCTCTCTCTTCCCCCCCCCCCCTCTCTCTTTATCTCATCATTGGGTTTCTACATTGTTTTGACTCTCTCCCCCCTCTCTACCTCTCTCTTTGTCTCAGCATTGGGTTTCTACAATGTTTTGTGCTCTCTCTCCCTGTGCTCTCTGTGTAGGGTGGGGTGATACTTATACCCCTCAAAATAAACACGAGTGTCAATAGGAGATGGAGGCTTGCCAAGGGCTCCAAAGGTAACAGACACAAGATAATATATGAACCCAGGCTCATCATCTAAGACCTAGAAAAGCATAATTAGATTTCTTAACACAAGATAACAGGATGCATCAGGATTTAAATCTCTGGTTTGGAACATAAAACTAAACATATTTCTGTACATTTTTTACTTGTGGATTAGTCTTTTTAACAACATAACCCTTGCTGCATCGCTCTCATTCATAAGTAAACAAACACTTGTTTTTTTGGAGATGCCTTTAGAGATGCATGGACATTTGTGCCAGCATCACTATCTGAGAGAGAGAGAGAGAGAGAGAGAGAGAGAGAGAGAGAGAGAGAGAGAGATTAAACTGCTAAGCATATTTGGATGTAAACACAAACTCCTCTCAGTAAGCCTTACCAGCTTCAGCTTTTCGTTGTGAGGATTCCCGTGTTGAATTTCTGTCAAAGCAATTAATCACTGGTGCCATTTAGACATGTTTGAGTCGTAATACGGAGTAGTATAATACCAGTGGTGCTATGCATTGTTATTGCCACAGCATGCGTCATATCATTGAACGATAGCAGCGAGACATCTGTCCCGCCTATCTTCACCCTCATCTGAAAACACTAGAACATTCGGGGTTTTGGGTTTAAGCCACGAGCAGAGAAATCAGTTTCCGTATGATAACTGTGTAAATGTTGGACTGTCATGCTCCGAGGCTCCGAGTTATCAGGGGAAAATTCTCAAAATGAAAAATAAATTGAACCACGAAGAAGAAAAAAAAAGGCAGAGAGCATCACTTGAGGGCCAGTGAAGGAAATCACTGGATTCAGAACAAGTGAGATCGTGACATTACATTCATACATTCATAAATTAATACATTCATACATTCCAAGTGTAAGCCAAGTGATGTGTGGGCCAATTACAAGGAAATACAATTTAGAGACACATGCCTAGGCACGGGTCCTGATTGGTTTAATGCTGACAAAGCTAAAAGCTTTGAAGTACAGGTGAAGAGCAATTATAATCACTGTCCTCTTCCCTATCCCTCTATTCACTCCCCCCGCCCCTCTCTCTCTCTCTCTCTCTCTCTCTCTCTCTCTCTCTCGCTCTCTCTCTCATCCCTCTCTCTCTCTCCTATCCCTTGTTCCCCTATCTAGCCAGGAGGGTGCAATTGGAACATTCTGTCTGCACAGCATGCATCAAACACACACACACACACACACACACACACACACACACACACACACACACACACACACACACACACACACACACACACACACACACACAAAACCTCTTTAGAGTAGAAGAAGCATTCTCCTCGACCATTGCAAGTGATGCAATAATAAAAGGTGGCACTCTTTTGGTGCAGGTGTGTGATGTGGATTTTACACACACACACACACACACACACACACACACACACACACACACACACACACACACACACACACACACACACACACACACACACACACACACACACACACACACACACACACACACACACACACACACCAAGCAAGTAGATGGTCACAAGGCTCGAGAAACGTTCAACGATGCAATTGGCAATCCTCAGTAGTTCTATCCTCAAAACGCTTTTAAAATGTTGTGTCTTACATTACAGAGAAAGTGCTCGGGGTGACCTGTAACCGTTGTATTGATCAACCTCCATTTGTACCTTCCCAGATATGAATGCCCTCTTCAAGGCAATCATTCGTCTAATATGAACCTGCCAACCACTCTCTGTAAATCAGATAAAGAACCATCGCTTGGCTAATTAACATCACTCCAAAATGACTGACACTGACCACAAAGAAAAAGCTCTCTTCCTCACTCACTGCCGCAGCTATGAACCATTACCAGGAATTTCTGCTGTCAAGACAGCTTCTCCTTCAAATAGGTCTCTCATATAATGGCCAAATTCACTTTGAATGTTTTACATTATTGTCAACCACTTTCTGTTTGGCTTACAGTGCCTTCAGAAAGTCTTCATGCTGCTTGGCTTATTCCACATTTTGTTGTTGTTACAGCCTTGTTTTGTTGTTGTTACAGCCTTGTTTTGTTGTTGTTACAGCCTTGTTTTGTTGTTGTCACAGCCTTGTTTTGTTGTTGTTACAGCCTTGTTTTGTTGTTGTTACAGCCTTGTTTTGTTGTTGTTACAGCCTTGTTTTGTTGTTGTTACAGCCTTGTTTTGTTGTTGTTACAGCCTTGTTTTGTTGTTGTTACAGCCTTGTTTTGTTGTTGTTACAGCCTTGTTTTGTTGTTGTTACAGCCTTGTTTTGTTGTTGTTACAGCCTTGTTTTGTTGTTGTTACAGCCTTGTTTTGTTGTTGTTACAGCCTTGTTTTGTTGTTGTCACAGCCTTGTTTTGTTGTTGTCACAGCATTGTTTTGTTGTTGTCACAGCCTTGTTTTGTTGTTGTTACAGCCTTGTTTTGTTGTTGTTACAGCCTTTTTTTGTTGTTGTTTCAGCCTTGTTTTGTTGTTGTCACAGCCTTGTTTTGTTGTTGTCACAGCATTGTTTTGTTGTTGTCACAGCCTTGTTTTGTTGTTGTTACAGCCTTGTTTTGTTGTTCTTGCCTCTCTACACTATGATGATAAAGTGAAAGCACGTTTTAAGACATACAGAAATATCTAATTTGCGTTAGTATTCACACCCCTGAGTCAGTGCATTTTAGACATAGAGAAATATCTAATTTGCGTTAGTATTCACACCCCTGAGTCAGTACATTTTAGACATAGAGAAATATCTCATTTGCATTAGTATTCACACCCCTGAGTCAGTACATTTTAGACATAGAGAAATATCTCATTGCGTTAGTATTCACACCCCTGAGTCAGTACATTTTAGACATAGAGAAATATCTAATTTGCGTTAGCATTCA